>NC_090346.1:46942350-47177350 GCF_035084215.1 Heptranchias perlo | reverse complement strand
CCCCCAGGGTAAGACATCGCCTTAAAGACTGAACACTGCCAACATCTCCATCGGGAACGTAGGAACAGGAGGAGGCCATTCAGCCCCACGAGCCTCTTCCGCCATTCAATTGGACCATGGCTGATCTGTATCTTAACTTCAGTTACCCACCTTGGTTCCGTCACCATTAACACCCTTAACTAACAAAAATCAATTGATGGAACTCAGCTCCCTGAATCTGAAATGCAGAGTCCTTATTTCTGGGGGTGATTTGAATCTGACCCTTTGGGCGAAGCTGGTTGTCGGAGGCCCGTTTTATACCCCGCCTGATTTCAACTAGTTGGATTAGGCTGTTATCTCTCTCTACACTTTAGTGGATTATCGAATGTGCTATTGCTCCGCGCTCTGCACAGGATTTGCGCTGTCTGCAGATCCTCAGAGTTAATCGTACCGAGCCAGGTTATTCTCTGCCTTTCGTCGCTGCTCTTCCTGTGCGCACTTTTAGCGCCTGTTTCTTTTTAAAGGCCGCTGCGTGCAGAAGAATTTCTGGATCGTTGATATCGAGTGCAATGTAAAGTGCTACCGCTGAAGATCTCTCTGTAAATGCTGCCGGTGCTGCTCTCCCGCAGCACTCCCGGTGCCGGTGTTGCTCTCCCCCGGTGCCGGTGTTGCTCTCTCCCAATGCCGGTGTTGCACTCCCCCGTTGCCGGTGTTGCTCTCTCCCGGTGCCGGTGTTGCTCTCTCCCAGTGCCGGTGTTGCTCTCCCCCGGTGCCGGTATTGCTCTCTCCCGGTGCCGGTGTTGCTCTCTCCCGGTGCCGGTGTTGCTCTCCCCCGGTGCCGGTGTTGCTCTCTCCCGGTGCCGGTGTTGCTCTCTCCCGGTGCAGGTGTTGCTCTCCCCCGGTGCAGATGTTGCTCTCCCCCGGTGCCGGTGTTGCTCTCTCCCGGTGCCGGTGTTGCTCTCTCCCAGTGCCGGTGTTGCTCTCTCCCAGTGCCGGTGTTGCTCTCTCCCAGTGCCGGTGTTGCTCTCCCCCGGTGCAGGTGTTGCTCTCCCCCGGTGCCGGTGTTGCTCTCTCCCAGTGCCGGTGTTGCTCTCTCCCGGTGCAGGTGTTGCTCTCTCCCGGTGCAGGTGTTGCTCTCTCCCAGTGCCGGTGTTGCTCTCCCCCGGTGCCGGTGTTGCTCTCTCCCAGTGCCGGTGTTGCTCTCTCCCAGTGCCGGTGTTGCTCTCTCCCAGTGCCGGTGTTGCTCTCCCCCGGTGCAGGTGTTGCTCTCCCCCGGTGCCGGTGTTGCTCTCTCCCAGTGCCGGTGTTGCTCTCTCCCGGTGCAGGTGTTGCTCTCTCCCGGTGCAGGTGTTGCTCTCTCCCAGTGCCGGTGTTGCTCTCCCCCGGTGCCGGTGTTGCTCTCCCCCTGTGCAGGTGTTGCTCTCCCCCGGTGCCATTATTGCCCCGACCATCTTGGAAATAATTATAACATAAGGGAAATGTTTCTAGAATCCGCTGCTGAAGGTGATGATTCAGGCAGGGGTAGGATTCCAGCCGGGGGGGGGGCCCAGTCTTTCTATGCTGCGTAAAGGGTATTAAGGGATAGAGAACCAAGGCAGGTAGGTGGAGTTAAGATACAGATCAGCCATAATCTAACTGAATGGCGGAACAGGCTCGAGGGGCTGAATGGCCTCCTCCTGTTCCTGTGTTCGTCCAGGAGGCCATTCTTCATGTGTGAGCCTTCACAGTGAACGTTCAGCCTCTCATCCATGGTGGACCCACCACAGCCCTGACGCTAACTCTGCCCAGTGTCTACTTTCCAGAATGAGGCATTGGATAATGACCAGGAGCTGGGAACCTGCCTTCTTGTCCCCTCCATGGCCCAGAGGAGCAGAGGTCAATGGGTCGCATCACCACCACCGCTCTGGTTGAGATCAGCTAACTCAGCAAGGCTGGAAACTGGCACCTTCCTGGCATTTATGGCAAAGTGCAGCACCAAATGGTGCATTGTCCTGGGGAACCATGGGCACCCGAGCTTTGTGACTTTTTAAATCGTATTATTAGGGGCACGAACATCACCATCACCACCACAACAACTTGTATTTATGATAACGACTTTAACAGAGTAAAATGTCCCGAGGCGCTTTATAGGAGCGTAATCAGACAAAAATTTGACACCGAGCCATATAAGGAGGCATTAGAATCATAGAATCATAGAAGTTTACAACATGGAAACAGGCCCTTCGGCCCAACATGTCCATGTCGCCCAGTTTATACCACTAAGCTAGTCCCAATTGCCTGCACTTGGCCCATATCCCTCTATACCCATCTTACCCATGTAACTGTCCAAATGCTTTTTAAAAGACAAAATTGTCCCCGCCTCTACTACTGCCTCTGGCAGCTCATTCCAGACACTCACCACCCTTTGAGTGAAAAAATTGCCCCTCTGGACCCTTTTGTATCTCTCCCCTCTCACCTTAAATCTGTGCCCCCTCGTTATAGACTCCCCTATCTTTGGGAAAAGATTTTGACTATCTACCTTATCTATGCCCCTCATTATTTTATAGACTTCTATAAGATCACCCCTAAACCTCCTACTCTCCAGGGAAAAAAGTCTCAGTCTATCCAACCTCTCCCTATAAGTCAAACCATCAAGTCCCGGTAGCATCCTAGTAAATCTTTTCTGCACTCTTTCTAATTTAATAATATCCTTTCTATAATAGGGTGACTAGAACTGTACACAGTATTCCAAGTGTGGCCTTTATAATGTCTAGGACAGGAGAGGTAGGTTTTAAGGAGCATGTTAAAGGAGGAGAGAGAGGTGGTGAGGTTTAGGGAGGGAATTCAAGAGCTCAGGGCCTAGACGGCTGAAGGCAAGGCCGCCAATGATGGGGCGATGAAAATCGGGGATGTGCATGAAGCCAGAATTGGAGGAGTGCAGAGATCAGAGCCCAGAGCTCAGGGCCTGGGCAGCTAAAGATACACATTGTCCATAAGAAGCAGGCAGAAAGAAAGAAAAAATTATTGAAACAAGCATTGGCAATGAAAGGTAGCTGAGGGAGCGAGGAAGGAAAATCCAGGCAACAAATATTAGAAACCTTGACAAGAAGCTGGAAACAGCAAGAAGAATGGACTTAATTTCAAAAGAAAACCAAAGATATCAGGCATCCAAATTGAGAGCTGAAAGAGGATAAAACGGAGAGATAGAAAGGAACAAAAACGAGTCAGAACAAACACACAAACCCACTGACTGCCGGAAGTCACATACCTGATTTAGTGATGCAGCAGAACAAGGAATTTCAGATTATTTAGAATTTGATTACTCTTTTTCTAAATTAAATTATACCTTCTGTTTGCCAGATGATGATGATGGAATGGATAGTGTTCATAATGGAGGGAAGGTTTACACAAACTATAGATTGGGTCCAGTCTGTGATAGAGGAGGGTGTACATGATCGATGGGTTGTGTCCAGTCTATGATAGAGGAGGGTGTGTATGATCGATGGGTTGTGTCCAGTCTATGATAGAGGAGGGTGTATATGATCAATGGGTTGTGTCCAGTCTATGATAGAGGAGGGTGTATATGATCGATGGGTTGTGTCCAGTCTATGATAGAGGAGGGTGTATATGATCGATGGGTTGTGTCCAGTCTGTGATAGAGGAGGGTGTATATGATCGATGGGTTGTGTCCAGTCTGTGATAGAGGAGGGTGTACATGATCGATGGGTTGTGTCCAGTCTGTGATAGAGGAGGGTGTACATGATCGATGGGTTGTGTCCAGTCTATGATAGAGGAGGGTGTACATGATCGATGGGTTGTGTCCAGTCTGTGATAGAGGAGGGTGTATATGATCGATGGGTTGTGTCCAGTCTGTGATAGAGGAGGGTGTACATGATCGATGGGTTGTGTCCAGTCTATGATAGAGGAGGGTGTATATGATCGATGGGTTGTGTCCAGTCTATGATAGAGGAGGGTGTATATGATCAATGGGTTGTGTCCAGTCTATGATAGAGGAGGGTGTATATGATCGATGGGTTGTGTCCAGTCTATGATAGAGGAGGGTGTACATGATCGATGGGTTGTGTCCAGTCTGTGATAGAGGAGGGTGTATATGATCGATGGGTTGTGTCCAGTCTATGATAGAGGAGGGTGTACATGATCGATGGGCTGTGTCCAGTCTATGATAGAGGAGGGTGTACATGATCGATGGGTTGTGTCCAGTCTGTGATAGAGGAGGGTGTTTATGATCGATGGGTTGTGTCCAGTCTATGATAGAGGAGGGTGTATTTGATCGATGGGTTGGGTCCAGTCTATGATAGAGGAGGGTGTATATGATCAATGGGTTGTGTCTAGTCTATGATAGAGGAGGGTGTACATGATCAATGGGTTGTGTCCAGTCTATGATAGAAGAGGGTATACATGATCGATGGGTTGTGTCCAGTCTATGATAGAGGAGGGTGTACATGATCGATGGGTTGTGTCCAGTCTGTGATAGAGGAGGGTGTACATGATCGATGGGTTGTGTCCAGTCTATGATAGAAGAGGGTATACATGATCGATGGGTTGTGTCCAGTCTGTGATAGAGGAGGGTGTACATGATCAATGGGTTGTGTCCAGTCTGTGATAGAGGAGGGTGTACATGATCAATGGGTTGTGTCCAGTCTGTGATAGAGGAGGGTGTACATGATCGATGGGTTGTGTCCAGTCTATGATAGAGGAGGGTGTACATGATCAATGGGTTGTGTCCAGTCTATGATAGAGGAGGGTGTACATGATCGATGGGTTGTGTCCAGTCTATGATAGAGGAGGGAGTTTATGATCGACGGGTTGTGTCCAGTCTATGATAGAGGAGGGTGTATATGATCGATGGGTTGTGTCCAGTCTATGATAGAGGAGGGTGTACATGATCGATGGGTTGTGTCCAGTCTGTGATAGAGGAGGGTGTACATGATCAATGGGTTGTGTCCAGTCTATGATAGAGGAGGGTGTACATGATCGATGGGCTGTGTCCAGTCTATGATAGAGGAGGGTGTACATGATCGATGGGTTGTGTCCAGTCTATGATAGAGGAGGGTGTATTTGATCGATGGGTTGGGTCCAGTCTATGATAGAGGAGGGTGTACATGATCGATGGGTTGTGTCTAGTCTATGATAGAGGAGGGTGTACATGATCAATGGGTTGTGTCCAGTCTATGATAGAAGAGGGTATACATGATCGATGGGTTGTGTCCAGTCTATGATAGAGGAGGGTGTACATGATCGATGGGTTGTGTCCAGTCTGTGATAGAGGAGGGTGTACATGATCGATGGGTTGTGTCCAGTCTATGATAGAAGAGGGTATACATGATCGATGGGTTGTGTCCAGTCTGTGATAGAGGAGGGTGTACATGATCAATGGGTTGTGTCCAGTCTGTGATAGAGGAGGGTGTACATGATCAATGGGTTGTGTCCAGTCTGTGATAGAGGAGGGTGTACATGATCGATGGGTTGTGTCCAGTCTGTGATAGAGGAGGGTGTACATGATCGATGGGTTGTGTCCAGTCTATGATAGAGGAGGGAGTTTATGATCGACGGGTTGTGTCCAGTCTATGATAGAGGAGGGTGTATATGATCGATGGGTTGTGTCCAGTCTATGATAGAGGAGGGTGTATATGATCGATGGGTTGTGTCCAGTCTGTGATAGAGGAGGGTGTACATGATCGATGGGTTGTGTCCAGTCTATGATAGAAGAGGGTATACATGATCGATGGGTTGTGTCCAGTCTATGATAGAGGAGGGTGTATTTGATCGATGGGTTGTGTCCAGTCTGTGATAGAGGAGGGTGTACATGATCGATGGGTTGTGTCCAGTCTATGATAGAGGAGGGTGTATTTGATCGATGGGTTGTGTCCAGTCTATGATAGAGGAGGGTGTATATGATCGATGGGTTGTGTCCAGTCTGTGATAGAGGAGGGTGTACATGATCGATGGGTTGTGTCCAGTCTATGATAGAGGAGGGAGTTTATGATCGATGGGTTGTGTCCAGTCTATGATAGAGGAGGGTGTATATGATCAATGGGTTGTGTCCAGTCTATGATAGAGGAGGGAGTTTATGATCGATGGGTTGTGTCCAGTCTATGATAGAGGAGGGAGTTTATGATCGATGGGTTGTGTCCAGTCTATGATAGAGGAGGGAGTTTATGATCGATGGGTTGTGTCCAGTCTGTGATAGAGGAGGGTGTATATGATCGATGGGTTGTGTCCAGTCTATGATAGAGGAGGGTGTATATGATCGATGGGTTGTGTCCAGTCTATGATAGAGGAGGGAGTTTATGATCGATGGGTTGTGTCTAGTCTATGATAGAGGAGGGTGTACATGATCGATGGGTTGTGTCCAGTCTATGATAGAGGAGGGTGTACATGATCGATGGGTTGTGTCCAGTCTATGATAGAGGAGGGTGTATATGATCGATGGGTTGTGTCCAGTCTATGATAGAGGAGGGTGTACATGATCGATGGGTTGTGTCCAGTCTATGATAGAGGAGGGTGTTTATGATCGATGGGTTGTGTCCAGTCTATGATAGAGGAGGGAGTTTATGATCGATGGGTTGTGTCCAGTCTATGATAGAGGAGGGTATACATGATCGATGGGTTGTGTCTAGTCTGTGATAGAGGAGGGTGTACATGATCGATGGGTTGTGTCTAGTCTATGATAGAGGAGGGTGTACATGATCAATGGGTTGTGTCTAGTCTATGATAGAGGAGGGTGTACATGATCAATGGGTTGTGTCCAGTCTGTGATAGAGGAGGGTGTACATGATCAATGGGTTGTGTCCAGTCTGTGATAGAGGAGGGTGTACATGATCAATGGGTTGTGTCCAGTCTGTGATAGAGGAGGGTGTATATGATCGATGGGTTGTGTCCAGTCTATGATAGAGGAGGGTGTATATGATCGATGGGTTGTGTCCAGTCTGTGATAGAGGAGGGTGTACATGATCGATGGGTTGTGTCCAGTCTATGATAGAGGAGGGTGTATATGATCGATGGGTTGTGTCCAGTCTATGATAGAGGAGGGTGTATATGATCGACGGGTTGTGTCCAGTCTATGATAGAGGAGGGTGTACATGATCAATGGGTTGGGTCCAGTCTATGATAGAGGAGGGTGTATATGATCGACGGGTTGTGTCTAGTCTATGATAGAGGAGGGTGTATATGATCGATGGGTTGTGTCCAGTCTATGATAGAAGAGGGTGTACATGATCGATGGGTTGTGTCCAGTCTATGATAGAGGAGGGTGTATATGATCGATGGGTTGTGTCCAGTCTATGATAGAGGAGGGTGTATATGATCGATGGGTTGTTTCCAGTCTATGATAGAAGAGGGTGTACATGATCGATGGGTTGTGTCCAGTCTATGATAGAGGGGGTGGTGGGGGGTTTTAGCTAATCGATGGATTGAGTAGATTCCACGATGGAGGATCTTGTACACTATCGATGGAAGCAGTGGGTTGAAGAAACTCAGTGCTCTTTCCACATTCCGTGCTTTATGTGATCCAGTCTCTCCCTGGCAGTTTCTAGATTTACGTTGCTCATTTTGAAGGGTAGTTTTTCACAATATGTGGTGGGGGGGGGGGTGTAAATTACAATAGAAATGGACTCGCTGTGAAAACCCATTTGTTTTTCCCAGTACACGTGAATAATCTCGAGCTGTCTGCAAAAACCTATCTGAACGACTTAAATCCACACCGCTGGCAAAGCAGCCCTGGTCTGTCACAGGTAGTTAGCATGTTGCAGAGTTCACGTTATTCCGATGTGGGATTTAGGATCATTTGAAAGGCTTCAGTTTAAGGACCATTGTAGGGGAGTTAAGCTGATCTACTTTTTACAGTGAAATTAAACAATGCACTGGCCTGCTTTTTTTCAGCATGGCTTCGCAGCAGATTGAAATATCCGTAAGGGAAATGTTGCACATCAGCTGGCTGTTGATCAACAGTGCATTTGCTGTCAGCCGTGGCACAGTGGGTCGCACTCTCACCCCTGAGTCAGAAGGTCATGGGTCCAAGTCCCACTCCAGGGACTTGAACACAAAGTCTAGGCTGATGCTCCCAGTGCAGTACTGAGGGAGTGCTGCAATGCCGGAGGTGTCGTCTTTTCAGATGAGACGTTAAACCGAGGCCCCATCTGCTCTCTCAGGTGGACGTAAAAGATCCCACGGCACTATTTAGAAGAAGGGCAGGGGAGTTCTCCCTGATGTCCTGGCCAATATTTATCCCTCAACCAATGCCTAAAAAAAAACAGATGATCTGGTCATTATCACATTGCTGTTTGTGGGATCTTGCTGTGCACAAATTGGCTGCTGCGTTTCCTACATTACAACAGTGACTGCACTTCAAAAAAGTACTTCATTGACTGTGAAGCACTTTGGGATGTCCTGAGGGTGTGAAAGGCGCTATATGAATGCAAATTCTTTCTTTCAATATACTTATCCTCACTGCACTCTCAACTTCAGAAGAGCATGGGACCGCAATACCAAGGGTTGTGGGAATGATTAAAGTTCAGAGCCATGACTGTAGTGTCGCGTCAGGGCCGATGTTAACTCCCGGCGGGAAATAGGCGGGAGCGGAGAGCATTCCCGCACTAAATGCCGCCAGTCAGCTGCTCGACCGTGTGAGGCAGAAAACTGCAGGTAAGCGGACCCGGGAATGTGAGGTGACAAAGTGGCAGGTGAGGGTTTTGGTGGGGCTGAGGGGAAGGACGCAGGCCGGCAATATTAGGGAGGTGGAATTAGGTGATCTAAACAAGTTACTAACAGGCTGCCAATGGACTGAAGCCATTGAATTGCACTCTTAGATGGGATCATGTGAACTATTTCAGTTAAGTTAGTATCAAAATTGACTGTTAATCACAAAATCAGCCTGAAGATCATATAATAAAGGATCAAAATAGATTTATCAGCCTTCAGAATCCAATACTGAACAATCTAAACAATCAAAAATAACAATGATCAGTATTTTGACGGTTAGGATGTGTTTTAACAAGGTGCTATTTTTTCATGAGTTGCTCCTTTCAGGTTCACTGTGTCCTGGTCCTGTCAGAAATGATTAATTACGGGAACAAAGCGTTTTCTTTGTTTTCCGCATTGGCGGTCAGATCGTCGAACACGGCACCCAGACACCTTCAGTGAGGATATGGAACTCCCTACAACAAGGAGTAGTTGAGGTGAATAGTGTAGATGCATTTAAGGGGAAGCTGGATAAACACACGAGGGAGAAAGGAATAGAAGGATATGCTGATTGGGTTAGATGAAGAGGGGTGGGAGGAGGATCGTGTGGAGGCTAAACACCAGCATAGACCAGTTGGGCCGAATGGCCTGTTTCTGTGCTGTAAACTCTATGTAATTCTAAGTAAAAACTGGGGTCAAAAGCAGATAAACCAGTCATTCATCTAATTTCTTTTTCTTTTTCCTCCCAAGCCCAAGAGTACGGAATTCTCCATCACCTCTCTGGCTGACAGCGGGTGAGTCAGCAAAGACTGAAGGTCAAACCTGGGTCTTCCTGGTCTGGATGTCTCGATTCCGAGCACCAAATTTACTAGCCGAGTCAGTCACGGTCAGTGAGCCCTGAAAAGTCTGAAGCAATATTATAAACAAAGCTTCAATCTGCTGGACCGCTAATCTCAGGTCCAATGGCTTTGCTACGATTTTAGATGAGTATTGATGGAGGCAATGGGCTTATGGGCACTAAATATCAGATGATCTTTTTGCATTAAAGATCTTTAGACTGCACTAGGGAGTTGAACACAATGCACTGCTTTGTACGCATTCAGGAAGGAATGTGAGGCAGTGATGAGGATTTAGGTAGTTTCCAGTGTAAATCCCAGAAATCTGAACTTTCCGAGATCCACAGAAAACAATGATGCATTTCCCATCATCGGGGTCTAATGATACAGAATCCTTTTTGTAACGTAGCGGTTATGACACTGGGCTAATAATCCAGAGAACGTGAGTTCAAATCCCACCAGGGCAGCTTGAGAATTTAAATTCAGTTATAAAAAAAATCTGGAAATAAAATGCTGGTCTCCTAAAAACCCAACTGGTTCACTAATGTCCTTTAGGGAAGGAAACCTGCCGTCCTTACCCGGTCTGGGCCTACATGTGACTCCAGTCCCCAAACCAACGTGATTGATTCTTAACTGCCCTCTAAAGGGGCCTAGCAAGTCACTCCATTGTATCAAACAGAAGGCGGCCCACCAACACCAACTAGGAATGGGCAATAAATGTCGGCCGTACCGATGACGCCCAGATCCTCAGTATGAATATATTATCAGCCAAACTCTTAACCAAACGTGGGCTCAGATATAGACAGTTTGCTGCACTGATTCACTCTTTCCAACACCACTGGGGGAAATGAACACATCCCATTCCGTTGAATTACCAATGGAATTGCAAGCTTACTTTCCCACTGGGCCCCCAGCCGTAGGAGGAGAGGCATCTGGTTTCATCCCTCTGCTACCCTCGGGCTAGTTTCTCGATCCCGCACTCCCAGTGGGAAGTCACGCTCAAAGAGAGCTTCAGTTTAATGTCCCATCCGACAGCTGGCACCTCTGACAGTGCAGGGCTTCCTCGCCAACTGGGTAAGTATGAACGGCCAGTTGGGAAACAGGAGCCCAGCAAGAGGCAACACCTTCAGGAACGGAAGGGGTGAGAGAGAGAAAATTGGGGGTGGAGGGGAATAATCGAATGAACTATAAAAGAGACCCAGACTGGCCAGCACTCGTCCTTTCCAAATGGATCCAAATGGCCCATTTCAGTATACTTTGGGTTTAGAGTTTGATTCAATCTCAAGCAGCAGGGCAAACAAAACAGCAAAAATCTGGTCAAGATGTACTGCCAAGTTGGCTTTTGGCAATCGAATGCTCTTTGACTCAATGCACACAGAAGTGCGTGAACACTCTCCGGCCGAGATCCAAATAAATGGGAGTGTTTTTCCAGAGCTTCTGAAAAATGAAAGTTACACGAAGGGTTTGTTTTTTTTGAAAAAGATTGATAACAAACGGACCCCCTCAGCTCAGGTTGTTTGTAGGCTGCCTGTATCAACTCGGCCCCTTGATTGATGCGTCTGGCCTTTGACAAATCGGTTCCCCCCCCTCACACTTCTTCAGAAATACCTGTTTCTCTGGATCGATGCGATTCAGATCCTCGTGCCGCAGGTGGGCTTTATAAACGGACAAGATGGAACCCCCTGTTGTTTGCAGGAGGGGACTCCGTGTGTGGCATGAACCGAGTCACACACATCTGATTTGTACCAGGCGCAAAGATTTATTTTCTTTAATCTGGCGAACCCATGAAAGAAAAGAAGGCTGGAGAAAAAAACAGGGAGAACAAAGACCAGGAACTGTCTTTCCATTGCACAAACAAGCCATGTGAATAAAAAAAAAATCCATATTGGAAATCATATTTAAAAATTCATAAAACATCACACTGAAGAAGTGGGCACAATGTGCAGCTTGGAGATAAATGATTACAACTAATAACATTTGCAACACACCTAAAATATTCGATAAATCTTTGAGTGTATTTTCTGTTCTTTATTCTGTTCCGATATTGCACGATGATCGTTGAACAATATAAAGACGCTAAGCCATTAAAAACTGCTCCCTTCAACTGAGAATGGGACAAGGCCACGGGTCATAGTTACCAAGAGGTAAAACGTAGCGCCTCTTGGCGAAAAAAAAATAATCTGAGTGTGGATCCAGCCGCTAAATGGGACAGATTATTTCAACTGGGATTAAAAACTATTCCCAGCAGGATAGCAATGCATCGAGTTTGTACGTCACTGTCCGATTATACTCCCACCCCACCCCACTCAGAGAGTTAGAGGTCTTTCAAATTATGGATGTTTCCACTCGTGGGTGAGTCCAGAACAAACAACGCATAAATATAAGACCGCCATTAACAGATCAAATGAAGAATTTAGGAGGAATTTCTTTACACAGAGAGCGATGAGAGTGTGGAACTTGCTGCCACATGGAGTGGTCGAAGCAGATAGCAATGGTGCCCTTAATGGTGCGCTTGATGGTGCGCTTGATGCATACGTGAGGGAGAAGGAGGGTTGGTTTCATCACATGACCTCCCACCTCAAACTGCCTCACCCAGTCAAACAGCTTTTTTCCCCATCGCCAATATTTTTTATAACCAAAAAAAAATGAACAAAACGCACAATTTGTTTTAAAATCGCCGCTACGATTCTTCTTCTGGATTTCTCGCAGCAGTGTTGGTGAGATTAATCTTTAATTCCTGGAGACTCCAGGACAATCCTGCAGGGTTGGCAACCATAGGGAGAAGGGAATAGAGGGATACGGGGGGGGGGGGGGGGGCGGGGAGGGGCAGGGTGGAAAAAACTAATTTGAATGGGAGGAGGCTCGTGTGGAGTATAAACACCAGCATAGACCAGTTGGGCCGAATGGCCTGTCTCTGTGCTGTAGAGTTAATGCAATGTGTCCTTTAGCCCTAAAGCATGTTAAGTTAATGAGAAAAATCAAGGAAATAAAAGACATAGGCAGTGGTTCATTGTGCAAGAAGTGAACATTGTTTTCAAGTTTAACGTATATCGTGGGAGAGCTCGGAGAGAGGCACCTTTATTATTGTGATATAGGATGAAGGAACCGAACAGACTCCGGCCAAAGGGACGTGTCGAATTATTTTTGCGCCCGCAGAAAGAATCTGGGCCGCAGCCCCAGGACCGCCTCCCTCCGCGATCGCGACACCCTCCCCCCAACACCCCGCTGTCAGCCTCCCCAGTCCGATACTCCCTGGTCTGATCTTAAGGTCTCGATCCGGTGAGTCTCACCGGGAGGATTGTCAGGCATTCCCTCCCCCCCCCCGCCGGAATTCACCTACCAGATTGAAATGAGGCCGGAGCCTCAAAATCACAGGGTGATGGGGTGGGGTAGGGGGGGTGGGGGGTGGTGGGGGGGTTGGGGGAGTGGGGGGGGTAGGGGGAGTGGGGGGTTTGGGGGGGTGGGGGAGTGGGGGGAGTGGGGGGGTGGGGGGAGTGGGGGGGTGGGGGGAGTGGGGGAGTGGGGGGGTAGGGGGAGTGGGAGGGGTTGGGGGGGTGGGGGAGTGGGGGGGGTGGGGGAGTGGGGGGGGTGGGGGGGTAGGGGGAGTGGGGGGTAGGGGGAGTGGGGGGAGTAGGGGGAGTGGGGGGAGTAGGGGAGGAGGGGGTGGGGGGAGTGGGGGGGGGCCTCTTCATAACCGGAACGGGCGGCCAAAAGTCAAAATCGACCCCCTAGTCCTTTCGTGCTCACGGTGTTCTGTCTCACCCCAGTGACTTACAAACATGACTGAAGAGAGAGAACCAAAGAACTGGCCAGCAGTCTCTTGTACGTAATCACAGACTAAAGAGGTCTGTGAGCATAGAGCTGCCCATCAGGCCCACTTCAGACACACGGTGGGACGTTTCAGCACAGTACCATTTGAATGAATTTCAGTTCACACATCGTTCAGGTCTTGCATTCCCAATTGGTGCCTTGATGAGGCAAAATGGGATTGGGGTCCTGGGAAGAGGGATTTGAAGGGGAGAGGGAAAGGGAGGGAGGTGGAATGAAAGGAGAGGGAGGCGATTAACAGGTGTGGGCGGTGCCTTGCGGGGAGAACAGGGGATCAGCCGGGAGCAGCACCTTACAGTGGGGGCGGAAATAGTGTCGGCGCGAACTGGGGTAAGAGCGCGAGCAATAACTGAGGGAGGGTGAGGGAAAGAGTACCAGCCATGAACCGGGCAGGGAGGGGTGGAATAAAAACACCAACCAGTTGGCAGGGGAGATGATGCCAGGTTGAACAGGTGTGTATTCAAAGACTGAGACCGATGGATTTTTGGGCTCCGGGGGAATCAAGGGATACGGGGATCGGGCTGGAAAGCGGAGTTGAGGTCGAAGATCAGCCATGATCTGATTGAATGGCGGGAGCAGGCTCGAGGGGGGCCGAATGGCCTCCTCCTGCTCCCATTTCTTATGTAAAGTGTGAAAATGAAGAGGGAATGTTTTAGGAGGAGGAACTGTCTGTGAAAGAATGGGGAGTTGGGTGGGTGATGGGGGCTCTGAACCATGGTGGGTAAATTAGATCTGGGAGACTAACTGTTGAGGTCACTTTGGTAGATGCGATGATCTGGCTGACCGCCCCCTTTACGTTTTCATGTACATTTGTTTTATTTTCCCCCAATACCAGTGAAGGATTGACAGGTGTAGCTAATGATTTAAGTTACAATGGCCGTGCAGCTACTTGTTTTCACATGTCGGAGGCTGATAATCAGAGCTGTACTTGAGCTCTTTGGGCTGTCCCAGCTTCCTTTTGAAGCTGCTGCTCAGTTTCTGCTCGTTCTCTGGGCTGACAGGGATGGATTTTAATTGCTACCGCAAGCTCGCACTCTCTAACAGCTGTCTGTCAGTCACTCTGACCGGACGTTTACTCCACCCCTTTTGTTCATTCTTTGCGTGAGGAAGAATTGTCCTGATGTCAGTCTGCTGATATCTGTCTCTCTCGTACCCCGACATGAATCGTCAACACCGCCCCCCCCAAACCCTGGGGAGAGGGGGGAAGAGGAGGGGGCTGGAATCGGCCTATGCCAGTCGCTCGAAACAGGCTCAGAGAATCGGCAGCCCCGTTTTCCGGTGGAAAAGGCACGGAAAATGATCCCGTCTCGTGCTCCCGGCGTAGATCAGTTCCAAGCCCAAAATCTTAAAAGTAAAACAAATAAATAAATAACAACAAAACCAGTCGACAGCAAATCTGTTGGCACATGAATGGAAGCTTAAATACTGCTAAAGAACAAAGAATAAGGGAATGCTGGACCCACGTTGCATGGCTTAACAGCATCATAGAATCATTGAATGATACTGCACAGAAGGAGGCCATTCAGCCCATTGTGCCTGTGCCGGCGTGACAATAACTGGTAAAAAATTAACCAACCTCTTTGTGCACTTAAAATCTCCCTTATCTACATAGCGGCGCAGAGGAGAAACTGCCTGATTTTCTCCAGTTGCGTTTTAATGAACTGTTTTGTAAATGTGACAAGTTATTGTGCGTGTGGATATGATACCCTGGATTTGACACTGGGGAGCGTGGGTGGTAATGTCAGCAATTAACTCCTAGTGCCAGTGAGCGCTCATCGAAGAAAAAAACAAGCAGTCAAAATCGGGCTCATGTAAACGGTCAATATATTCGGGCACATTAAGAAGTCCAGCCAGGCACAAAAATATTAATTTACAGCGATTATTCCCATTAGTGTAAAATTCACAACAATGGGCACGACAACTGCCAGAATCAGACTTACTGGCCGAGCAAACACACAATGCCCCAACAGTAGTATAATTTATGCCTGTGGCTCGATAAGTGATTGTTCGGTAAAGTAAAGCAAAGCAAAGCGACTTCATGACGGGCGAGGGGAACAGGTTTCAGGCCACTGGGTGTAATTCTGGAGTGGGGTGCTGCTGAACCTCAGCAGCGAGTGGACTTCTCTCTCGCTGAGGCTGTGCGACTCCAGAGGAACGCAGGGGATGCAGAAGGTTTGAATAGTCCTCCGGGATAGAACGCGAGCTTCTTCCACCCGCACGTCCGTGACCGGAGAGAAATCGAAATCCGCCACCTTCAAGAGAAAGAAAAAAAAAAGAACAAAAACGGGAGTCAGGAAGCTTGCTGTCAGCTTTACCACCAACCTCACTCAGAGGGCCGAGTGCCTCTGAGGGCCTCCATCCCACCCAGCCATTTTGTATGCTGCACCACCATCTAGTGGCATAATCAATCCTATTACAATGGCCGATTTAAAGACAGAACAAACTTGCATTTATATAGCGCCTTTCACGACCTCATGACATCCCAAAGCACTTTACAGCCAATGAGGTACTTCTGAAGTGTGGTCACTGTCGTAAAGCAGGAAACACGGCAGCCAGTTTTGCGCACAGCGAGATCCCACAAACAGCAACGAGATAATGACCAGATCATCTGATGTTGGTTGAGGGATAAACGTCGGCCAGGAGGCCGCGGGAGAACTCCCCATGCTCTCCTTCGAAATAATGGCCATGGGATTTTTTACGCCCGTCTGAGAGGGCAGACGGGGCCTCGGTTTAACGTCTCATCCGAAAGACGGCACCTCCGACAGTGCAGCACTCCCTCAGCACTGCCGGGCCACTGGGTTACAGTGAGAGTCAAATTTTTTTTACGTTACATGGAATTCCTGGATCTTTACTGGTATTTTGGGATCACATTCTCCGATTCCATTGGTTCATGGCAACTGAGTAAGTCAAATTCCGGGATTTGTTCCAATATTTTGGGGATCGATTTCTGCGATTCCGTTAAAGTTTCCATGAAAACCGTAAAACAGAAGCCTTGCACGTTTACCCTGAAGTACCAAGAGATTATTCTTTTATTCCCGACACGTCAGTTATCACATTTTTCTTGCAGCCTAATCAACTGATGGACAAAAGAGCTGAATTCCAGAGGTGAGCTGAGAGTGACTGCCCTTGACATCAAGGCAGCATTTGACCGAGTGTGGCACCAAGGAGCCCTAGTAAAATTGAAGTCAATGGGAATCAGGGGGAAAACTCTCCAGTGGCTGGAGTCATACCTAGCACAAAGGAAGATGGTAGTGGTTGTTGGAGGCCAATCATCTCAGCCCCAGGGCATTGCTGCAGGAGTTTCTCAGGGCAGTGTCCTCGGCCCAACCATCTTCAGCTGCTTCATCAATGACCTTCCCTCCATCATAAGGTCAGAAATGGGGATGTTCGCTGATGACTGCACAGTGTTCAGTTCCATTCGCAACCCCTCAGATAATGAAGCAGTCCGAGCCTGCATGCAGCAAGACCTGGACAACATCCAGGCTTGGGCTCATAAGTGGCAAGTAACATTCGCGCCAGATAAGTGCCAGGCAATGACCATCTCCAACAAGAGAGAGTCTAACCACCTCCCCTTGACATTCAACGGCATTACCATCGCCGAATCCCCCACCATCAACATCCTGGGGGTCACCATTGACCAGAAACTTAACTGGACCAGCCATATAAATACCGTGGCTACGAGAGCAGGTCAGAGGCTGGGTATTCTGCGGCGAGTGACTCACCTCCTGACTCCCCAAAGCCTTTCCACCATCTACAAGGCACAAGTCAGGAGTGTGATGGAATACTCTCCACTTGCCTGGATGAGTGCAGCTCCAACAACACTCAAGAAGCTCGACACCATCCAAGATAAAGCAGCCCGCTTGATTGGCACCCCATCCACCACCCTAAACATTCACTCCCTTCACCACCGGCACACTGTGGCTGCAGTGTGTACCATCCACAGGATGCACTGCAGCAACTCGCCAAGGCTTCTTCGACAGCACCTCCCAAATCCGCGACCTCTACCACCTAGAAGGACAAGGGCAGCAGGCACATGGGAACAACACCACCTGCAGGTTCCCCTCCAAGTCACACACCATCCCGACTTGGAAATATATCGCCGTTCCTTCATTGTCGCTGGGTCAAAATCCTGGAACTCCCTTCCTAACAGCACTGTGGGAGAACCGTCACCACACGTACTGCAGCGGTTCAAGAAGGCGGCTCACCACCACCTTCTCAAGGGCAATTAGGGATGGGCAATAAATGCCGGCCTCGCCAGCGATGCCCACATCCCGTGAACGAATAAAAAAAAAATTTTTTTTAAAAAGCTAATTATCTTATAGTGGCAGTAAGGGCTGCTTAATTTGCTAACGTGACAGGGTGATAACACAACAACAACTTGCATTTATATGGTGCCTTTAACGAAGTAAAACATCCCAAGTGGCTTCACAGAAGCGATTATCAAACAAAATTTGACACCGAGCTACAGACAGAGGCATTAGGGCAGGTGACCAAAAGCTTGGTCAAACAGGTAGGTATTAAGGACGGTCTTAAAGGAGGAGAGAGAGAGGTAGAGAAGTGGAGAGGTTTAGGGAGGGAATTCCAGAGATTAGGGCCTAGACAGCTGAAGGCACGGCCGCCAATGGTGGAGCGAAGGAAATCTGGGATGCGCGAGAGGTCAGAATTGGAGGAGCGCAGAGATCTCGGAGGGTTGTAGGGCTGGAGGAGGTTACAGAGATAGGGAGGGGGCGAGGCCACGGAGGGATTTGGAAACAAGAATGGGAATTTTTAAATCGAGGCGTTACCGGACCGGGAGCCAATGAAGGTCAGCGAGCACAGGGGGTGATGGCCGAACGGGACTTGGTGCGAGTTTCGGATGTTACCTGAATCGGAATTGAACAGCAGCAAAACGCAGGTACCCCAAAAATCCACCCACTCACCTGACGTCTGCCCTTAGGGTTCAGCCTGTGCTCCCCACCCCGCAGAGAGAAAAAAAAAACAAATATCGATCAGAACGAGCCTTGACATCCCCGCTGGGCACAGTGCACACTCAGGCCAGGCGGACCTGCATCAGTTCCCTAGGATGGACTGAAGACAGCGACTCCCACTGGAACCAGAGTGGTGGGAGCACAGACAGGGCAGCGGGATCACTGAACTGACTGGGAGTCCAAGAGCCCAAAGGATGGCGGATCCCGGTTGAGATGAAAACAAAACACATTGGGGTTAAAATTCAACTATGGCGGGGGGAGGGGCGGGGGGGAGGGGTGGGGGGGGGGGAGGGGGGGGTGCGCGGCAGGCGATATCGGATTGGCCGCCCGTTACACACCCCGGTCCATTTTCCTTTCCACGGCGGGGTACAAGGCGTCTGATTCGCCGCCGCCAGGTTAAACCCTCGGCAAAGTTCAATTTTAGCCCCGTTGACATATATTTTTATCAATATATATTTTGAACAGGCATTAGAGCATAATTTTCAATAAATCACACTCTTCTGATCTGCTCTCTTCCCATGACTTTCCTTTCCCTTGAACACTGATTGTTCAGGTCTTGGAGTTTTAGTCAATGAAGACTCTGAGATATGATGTCACCCCCCAGCTGTGACTCAGTGGGTAGCACTCTCTCGCCTCTGAGTCAGAACATCATGGGTTCAAGTCCCACTCCAGAGGCTTGAGCACAAAATCCAGGCTGACACGCCCAATACTGAGGGAGTGCTGCACTGTTGGAGGTGCCGTCTTTCAGATGAGACGTAAAAACCGAGGCCCTGTCTGCCCTCTCAGGTGGACGAGAAAGATCCCACGGCACCATTCTGAAGGGCAGGAGAGTTCTCCCCAGTGTCCTGGACAATATTTATCCCTCAACTAACATAATTAAAGCAGATTATCTGGTGATTATGTCATTGCTGTTTGTGGGATCTTGCTGTGCACAAATTGGCTGCTGCATTGCCTACTTACAGTGACTGCACTTCATTGGCTGTGAAGTGCTTTGGGACGTTCTGAAATTGTGAAAGGTGCGACAGAAATGCACGGATGGAGGCCATTTCTTTCTTTCTAACAGGCCTGTACAACAGGGGAGCTGCATTACTGCAAACCTCATGCAGTAGGATATGATTTGTCTGGTCCTGATGGAAGTGATATTACAGTCAATCGAGGGTCTCCAGCGTTGACTGCATGAATCCCGGATAAGAACTGATTTGCTGTTCCCTCTCGATTTGATTTAAAGGCCATGTAAAGCACTGCTACAACCTGCTGTGTAATTTTCATAGACGGATCCAGAAGACCGAGTTTTGAATTTACCTCAACGGAATGCTTCCGGGAACCACTGTTTCTCACGGCAACGGACAGGATGAAAAGCAGAATCACCGTGAGCAGAGTGACGCAGGGCACGATGAAATAAACTGGGTGGATGCCTGTTGGGAAGAATGGAGAGGGGAGTTTAGGAGAGGCTTCTTCATGCAACACCAGTGGGTGACAGGTACATCTACCATAAACTGGTTACCTAGTCCAGGTTAAACTTAATGCAATCTAATTGCCAACCACTACCTAATCCTCCCTGCAACCCCCTCCACTTTGATCTGTTGAGACAAGGATTGAAACAGGAGGAGGCCACTCAGCCCATCGAGCCTGTTTCGCCATTTAACTAGATCATGGCTGATCTATATCGTAACTCCATCTACCCACCTTGGTTCCATATCCCTTGATACCCTTGCCTAACATAAATTTATCAATCTTAGTTTTGAAATTTTCAATTAACCTCCAGCCTCAGCAGCTTTTTGGGGGGAGAGAGTTCCAGATTTCCACTCCCCTTTGTGTGAAGAACTGCTTTCTGACATCACCCCTGAACGGCCTGGCTCTAATTTTAAGGTTATGTCCCCCTGTTTTGGATTTCCTCAACAGAGGAAATAGTTTCTCTCCATCTACCCTATCGAATTCTTTAATCATCTTAAACACCTCAATTAGATCACCCCCTAATCTTCTATACTCTTTTCTGAGACTTAGCAACTTCCCATTAGCTGATCCTGGGACTTTTGCCAGACCTAGCAACTTCCTGTCAGCTGATCCTGGAGTGACACCAATGGGAAAGTGAGCAGCCAAAGCTGCCTGGCCTACTGACAAGCAGAAGTGAAAGTGGCAAAGAAGGTCGCATCATTTATGTCCTGCGACAGTTCTCCGAAAATGGAAACGGAGATGATGGCAGTGGGGATGATGTAACGCAGTCACGAGCGATGAGGCTGACCTTAATCAGGTCACGCGGAGCAGCTGCACAGCCTCCTACCTCTGAGTGGGTTTTGGTCCCGGCTCCCTGTCTTCACAGTGAGGGCTTCCACTTTAAGGGTCTGAGAGAGGAGCCATGCCACACACGGGCAATAAAGGGGACATAAAATGGCACTAAAGAACCAACAGCACATCTCAGTCCCATCCTCTCGATCGCACCGGTAAAGGGAAAATGCAGGATACATATTATAAACCAGTTTGTCCCTACACTGTCCTTTGATGAACACGTTTCATGTTTAACTGAAAGACCAAGTGGCCACTTGGTGAAAAAGTCCCTCCCTGCTCACCCTCCCTAATGTAGACAATCTAATGTGAAAATACCTTAATGAAAACAAAGTGCTTTGATTGTACTGATAAAGGACACATGGAAGGGCAGATTGTACGTGGTCTATCAAAAGAGATTAAATGGGTGGGTAAGATCCATTGAAAGGACAGACTGTACAATGTCTATGAAAGGTTACATGGGTAGTGTCCATGATAGGGCAGACTGTACATAGTCTATGAATGGAGATTAAATGGGTAAGGTCCATGATAGGGCAGACTGTACATAGTCTATGAATGGAGATTGAATGGGTAGTGTCCATGATAGGGCAGACTGTACATAGTCTATGAATGGAGATTGAATGGGTAGTGTCCATGATAGGACAGACTGTACATAGTCTATGAATGGAGATTAAGTGGGTAAGGTCCATGTTAGGGCAGACTGTGCATAGTCTATGAATGGAGATTAAATGTGCAGGGTCCATGATAGGGCAGACTGTGCATAGTCTATGAATGGAGATTAAATGTGCAGGGTCCATGATAGGGCAGACTGTACATAGTCCATGAATGGAGATTAAATGTGCAGGGTCCATGATAGGGCAGACTGTACATAGTCCATGAATGGAGATTAAATGTGCAGGGTCCATGTTAGGGCAGACTGTACATAGTCTATGAATGGAGATTAAATGTGCAGACTGTACGGGGACAGGAACGGGCTTAATGGCCTTTTCCCATACCATGCACGTTGGTTTTAACACAAAAAGTGATGAAATAAATACATTACTTTAAATTTAAATAATACTTGGCCAAAGAGAGTACATCCTACCCCCCAATACTTTGGTACGAGAATACTACATCCATCCTCAAACCTTAAATCCATTTCTCCCTTCACATGTTCCTTATTTTCTAACACCTCTCCACACACAGTGGGTCTCAGTCCAGTACTGAGGGCCTTACCACTTTCTCTTGTGGTTATTTTATAGCATGCCTGCAGGGCGCTCACACTGTTCTCAGCTTTCACGTTGAAGGTGTATGATCCCGGGTCACTGAAGGTGTAGCTCAGATTGTAGGCCGATGACCGGTATAACTCCACTGGGTGACACCTGTGGTCAACGACAGGGGCACAGTTGCGAGAGATGGCCCAGCACATCTTCAGTGGGGGACTGGAAGAGGATTACAAATAATAAATGTTTGCTTAATAACACAGACTCTTTAACACTGAGAATCCTTGTAACTATATCTATCTACAATATATTACAAATCGAATTTCTGCACAAACTTCTTTACCCAGAGAGTGGTGAGAATGTGGAACTCGTTACCACATGGAGTGGTTGAGGTGAATAATATAGATGGATTTAAGGGGAGGCTAGATAAGTACATGAGGGAGAAAGGAATAGAAGGTTATGCTGATAGGGTGAGATGAAATAGGGTGGGAGGAGGCTCGTGTGGAGCTTAAACACCAGCACAGACCAGCTGGGACAAATGGCCTGTTTCTGTGCTGTAAATACGATGTAATTCTATGTAACTTTCTGGCTACAAAACCTTACTTCCTGTTGCCACGTTTTTAGCTTTTTTGTTATTTTTTGCTAGGTAACTATAAATAATCTCAAAACAAAGCACTATATAGACATAAGGACAGAATGTATGGCTTTAAAGTGGGGATTGAATTACATCTGCTCCTCCTGGTCAAATTATCCCCTGCCCTTTAACCCCACCTCACCCGATGACTATATTTGGTCCTGACACTCCGTGTGCAACTCCATGAGAGATCGATTGGTAATGTATTAAACATTTTGCACACGCATAGACTTCTCGTCCAACTTCCCGTTGTCACAATTTTTGGTCACATTTTCTTTCAACGTTTAACATTGAAACTGCCTATGTAAACATTCAGAATGGAAATTCTGTATGTAAACAGTTGCCTGTAACAACGAAATTGCAGGCTCTGGCCAGTAGGAGGTGCTGTGGAGTGAGTTTCTGATGTCTCTCTCCCAACTCTGTCGCCATCGCGTACGTGAAGCATATTCACCAAGTGATCACGGGCCACGCCAGAGGCAATTTATTAGGGAGGTCCTGAGGTTGTGAATTTAACCTATTGAACAATCATAAAACGACGTCTCTAATCAGAAATGGTTAGATTGTCATTCCCAAAACACTAGTGAAAATCCGATGTAACAAAAGTGGAATTTGACCATTCACCTGTAGCCCTGAAGATCAGTACAGATCGACTCGCAACGTCTCTTACCTGCCATTAACGTACAAGTAAAAGTCCATTCTGTGATCTGCATGTATGTCATCTATAGCCTTGACCTCAATCTTTTGGATTGCATCTAGAATAAGTCAGATTTGTAGAGAATGAGTAATTCTGTTACTTCGCTGTCACGCCAATTAGGGAACAATAATTTCACAACTCTGGTCAAGGAGGAACACCGAACTCTCTTGTTTTGAATCGTCCTGAGCAGGAGGTCACATGTTTTGACACTGTACACATTAGAGATATATCGTAAACTGGGTTCAATTTCTGCCTCGATGTTGCTCACACATCGTGACCACGTGCAGTTCAGCAGAAGTGCTAAAAAGACACAACATTACCTAGAAGTTCCAGGGAAGCGGCAGAGATTCCAGTCTTTTGTTGGGAGTGATTGAGATGCGCGAGGACATCAACATGTAGCTGGTAAACCCCTGGTGTTGGATAGGTGTGGTGCACATAAGATTCATTTGTGACCAGTCTCTCCCTATATGAAGTAGGGTTTAAAGAATAAAAACACACTTGTAAATGTTTCACCAGAAGTCTCTTTTTTTAGGTTCTGAAACTCTGAGGGGTCACCTCATAGAGGTCTTTAAGATTATGAAAGGGTTTGATAGGGTAGACGTAGAGAAGATGTTTCCACTTGTGGGGGAGTCCAAAACTAGGGGCCATAAATATAAGATAGTCACTAATAAATCCAATAGGGAATTCAGGAGAAACTTCTTTACCCAGAGAGTGGTGAGAATGTGGAACTCGCTACCGCAAGGAGTAGTTGAGGTGAATAGTGTAGATGCATTTAAGGGGAAGCTGGATAAACACATGAGGGAGAAAGGAATAGAAGGATATGGTGATAGGGTTGGATGAAGAGGGGAGGGAGGAGGCTCGTGTGAAGCATAAACACTGGCATAGACCAGTTGGGCCGAATGGCCTGTTTCTGTCTGTAAATTCGAGGTAACTCTAAGTGATTCTATGAAACCCAACCATCTAGTTATGGAACACAGAAACAAGGCTTCTCATCCATCGGCCGCCAAAACTTTGAAGCTTTTTGCTACGATTCAGATTTGGAAAGCTCTCTGCATGAATCAGCTGTGCATTCTGCCCATTACAAATTTCCTTCGATCAACATCTGACATTATTTGAAATGATCCAGCAGGGCGATTTGGGATATATCCATGATTTCATCAACTCCTCACACACCCAGTCACCAACAATGGACTGTTGGTGGACAGTTTGGGCCAAGGAACTTTTAATAGCATGCAATTTTTTTTCTATACTTAAGGATTTTAAATGTACGTCACAGCACCCACAATACTGGGACAAGAACTTACCCGTTTCCAAAGTGCCAGGTGTAGCGGAACGAAGCAGCGTTAAAGTAATCGCTGGGATCGTAGAGGATGAATGAGACTTTTGTTGGGGTTCTGGTAGCCAGTTCATATCCCTTGGTCGAGGAAGCAACGGTGCCATTTGGTTGCATCAATGAAAGAGTTCCCACCACCGAGTCTGTACAAAGAAAACCAGCCCTGAGATTCACTAATTACAAACTCTGATTACAGACAGTTATTAAACAATATTCATTAATAGCAAACTCTGATTACAGACAGTTATTAAACAATATTCATTAATAACCAGGTCTGATTACAGACAGTTATTAACAATATTCATTAATAACAAACTCTGATTACAGACAGTTATTAAACAATATTCATTAATGACAAACTCTGATTACAGACAGTTATTAACAATATTCATTAATAACAAACTCTGATTACAGACAGTTATTAAACAATATTCATTAATAACCAGGTCTGATTACAGACAGTTATTAACAATATTCATTAATAACAAACTCTGATTACAGACAGTTATTAAACAATATTCACTAATTACAAACTCTGATTACAGACAGTTATTAACAATATTCATTAATAACAAACTCTGATTACAGACAGTTATTAACAATATTCATTAATAACAAACTCTGATTACAGACAGTTATTAAACAATATTCGCTAATTACAAACTCTGATTACAGACAGTTATTAAACAATATTCATTAATAAGCAGGTCTGATTACACACAGTTATTAAACAATATTCATTAATAACCAGGTCTGATCACAGACAGTTATTAAACAATATTCATTAATAAGCAGGTCTGATTACAGACAGTTATTAAACAATATTCATTAATAACCAGGTCTGATTACAGACAGTTATTAAACAATATTCATTAATAACCAGGTCTGATTACAGACAGTTATTAAACAATATTCATTAATAACAAACTCTGATTACAGACAGTTATTAACAATATTCGCTAATTACAAACTCTGATTACAGACAGTTATTAACAATATTCATTAATAACCAGGTCTGATTACAGACAGTTATTAACAATATTCGCTAATTACAAACTCTGATTACAGACAGTTATTAAACAATATTCATTAATAAGCAGGTCTGATTACACACAGTTATTAAACAATATTCATTAATAACCAGGTCTGATCACAGACAGTTATTAAACAATATTCATTAATAACCAGGTCTGATTACAGACAGTTATTAAACAATATTCATTAATAACAAACTCTGATTACAGACAGTTATTAACAATATTCGCTAATTACAAACTCTGATTACAGACAGTTATTAACAATATTCATTAATAACCAGGTCTGATTACAGACAGTTATTAACAATATTCGCTAATTACAAACTCTGATTACAGACAGTTATTAAACAATATTCATTAATAAGCAGGTCTGATTACACACAGTTATTAAACAATATTCATTAATAACCA
Organism: Heptranchias perlo; assembly: GCF_035084215.1. Lineage (NCBI taxonomy): Eukaryota > Metazoa > Chordata > Chondrichthyes > Hexanchiformes > Hexanchidae > Heptranchias > Heptranchias perlo. The sequence goes on along the minus strand of NC_090346.1, from coordinate 47,151,467 downwards.
GGTCTGATCACAGACAGTTATTAAACAATATTCATTAATAACCAGGTCTGATTACAGACAGTTATTAAACAATATTCATTAATAACCAGGTCTGATTACAGACAGTTATTAAACAATATTCATTAATAACAAACTCTGATTACAGACAGTTATTAACAATATTCGCTAATTACAAACTCTGATTACAGACAGTTATTAACAATATTCATCAATAACAAACTCTGATTATAGACAGTTATTAACAATATTAATTAATAACCAGGTCTGATTACACACAGTTATTAAACAATATTCATTAATAACCAGGTCTGATTACAGACAGTTATTAAACAATATTCATTAATAACAAACTCTGATTACAGACAGTTATTAAAGGCCATTCACTTATAACCAGTCGGTTCGATTACCCTTCGGAAATGCACTGAAACTAACTGGAAACAATCTGTGCGGAGAAGAGGGCTCGTTTACAGCCACCGGTCACCGACTTACTTGTCACATGGAGCTTGGTGGAACCGTGTGCGACCGGAGGGCACCAGGGACAGCCCTCCCGGGTCACCCAGGCGAGGAGGTTGTAGACGTCGGGGGAACGGGTGCGAACGGTGATGGAGCAGCTGAACCCCCGCTCCGATCTCCGCACGATGGAGAGCGGGCTCTCCAGGTACCAGTGGAAGGTGTAAGGGTTTGGGTGGGGAAGGGGAATCTCCAGCCGACTCCCTGCCCTGAAGATCAGCCTGGCTTCTACTGTTCCCTGGGCTCCACTGGTGATGGGACCATCATTGCTCAGCGCCAGGTAATACTGCACGGAGCTCGCTGCAAAAAAATAAATAAAATAACAAAAACAAAAAAAAAAACCCAATGGTAAATTCTGAATGCGACCTTTAGCAACCAGCTCCCGTGGATAAAATACACCCAGATTACAGTCCAGGGATCGAAAATCTTATTGCACAATCTTTTCTGCTGCTAACTGGCTTAATTTGTATCGGAATACAAATGTTTGAATTTTGCCAATGTTTTTTTTAATCTGAGCAGATTTTTTTAAAACATCAGGAACACACCCAGATTTATTTCCTGTTCATTAATAATAGAGCTTCGACCTTGTTGCTCTCTGTGCTCCCCTATCCCTCACTGAGTTCCCCTCTCTCCTCCCACCTCTTACTTTTATTACGAGTGGTGGGACCGCCTTTAATGAATAAAGAGTATTAATTATTATCTCTAGTTTCGTTTCCCCCCCCTCCCTCCCTCCTTCTTGCCCTTTGGTGGCCTCTCCCTCCTCACCTGACAGCACTGAGGTGTACAAGCAGAAGAGCAGGAGTTTGAGAGATGCCATGGTTGATGGAATTGAGGGAATCTCACTCGCAGTTTGAGATCACCACTCCCCCGTCATCACTTCCATCTGAGTCCCGTTACACTTCCTCCTACGGCAGCTCCACTCTGTCAAACCACCCAACCTGGTGCTCAAACAGAAGGAGAACCTAACCCAGTCATTGGTCACCCCAACTCTCCAGTTGATTTTCAATCTTCTGGCTCTGATTTTGTAACATCTCCGCCCCCCCTCACGCCCCAGCCCATCTGCTGCTCAAGCCCTCCCTTCCTGGTTTTGTCACCTCCAGACTCGGCTAATTCCCGGCCTCACATCATCCACCCTCCATAAACTAGAGCTCATCCAGAACCCTGCTGCCCCAGTATCCTAACTCGCACCAAGTCCCGTTCACCCATCGCCCCTCTGTGCTCGCTGACCTACATTGGCTCCCGGTCTGGCAACGCCTCGATTTTAAAATTCTCATCCTCCTCTTCAAATCCTTCCATGGCCTCCCTCCTCCCCATCCCTGTAACCTCCTCCAGCCCTACAACCCTCCGAGATCTCTGCCCTCCTCCGATTCCGGCCTCTTGTGCACCTCCCACTACCTTTGCCCCGCCATTGGTGGCCATCTTGGCTCGAAGCTCTGGAATTCCATCCCTAAACCTGTCCACCTCTCTCCACCTCCTTTAACATCCTACCTCTTTGACCAAGCATTTCGTCACCCCTCCTAATACCTCCTTCTCTGGCTCGGTGTCAATCGTTGTCTATTAACACTCTTGTGAAGCATCTCGGGAGCTTTACCTATGTTAAAGGTGCTATATAAATGCAAGTTGTTGTTGTTGACTGTACACCAGGGGAGAAACTGTGGGTGAGACTTTCCTCCATGTGCTGCTACCCTCAGGGCACTGTCACATGCTGCAGTGCTCTCTGCCTGCCCCTCGTACCTCCCCCTAGGTATCTGCTCCTCAGGGGGAGTTCACCAATTCAGCACTGACAACAGGGAACGTGTTGGGTACTTTCTGGGCAGCTTTGGCTGCAGCCTAGCTGTGACCCACTTCCTGCATTGTCACCCTTTCATCAGTGCCCGGTCCTCCCCTACTTTCCTAAAGGTAAACTCACCAATTCTGCACTTCCAAAAGGGAGCCAGGCTCACAGGTGCAACATAGGGTTACACAGGGGATTCCAGGATTTTTATTTTCATTGTCAGGATATAGGCGTCAGTGGCAACATTTATTGCCCATCCCTAGTTTCGCTGACTTTGATGCAACTGAGTGGCTTCCTTGGCCACTTCAGAGGGTAGTTAGGATGTGGGATTGGAGTCACATATAATCCAGACCGGGTAAGGATGGCAGGTTTCCTTCCCTGAATTGGGTTTTAATGACAATCCAACAGCCTCATGGTCACTTTTACTGATAGCAATTTTTATTGCCAAATTTAAAAAAAAAATGAATTCAAATTCCCAAACTGCCATGGTGGGATTTGAACTCACAGTTCATTAGTCCAGGCCTCTGGATAACAAGCCCAGTAACATAACCATTACACAACCCTACCCTGGAATTTACCCTATAAGTCCCATTCTGTACCAAGGGGAATCTGCCGGGTAAACTAAAAGGTCCAAGGTCCTGGTGCAAAAAAAGCCTCCATCTTTTTGGTGGATCTGGGGTGCTATTGGGGTAGGCGGGGGTGCAGTTTGGGGCAGGACCAGGGTACGCCAGGTATCTCCCCCGTGTGGCACGTGCCGGGGTTTCCTCAGGCACTGGGAGCTTCTTGTTTCCAGTCTCTTTCCGGATGGGGTCAGGAAAAGTGCCAGGACTGACGAGAAGACTTCCCCTGCTGGAATCCCTGCCTCTGTTGGCTGGATTCAAGCTGATTCCCGGTAGGCTTGCCAACGCTCCAGGATTGTCCTGGAGTCTCCAGGAATTAAAGATTAATCTCCGGGACACTGCTGCGAGCAAAACCCGGGAGAAAAATCGTAGGAGCATTCAAAGGAATTGTGTGTCTTTTTTCATTCTCTTTGAACACGTTCATTTATAAGTTATAAGAATATTGGAAATGGGTAAAGGGCTGCTTGACCGGGTGGGGCAGTTGGAGGTGGGAGGTCATGTGATAAAACCTCCAGGAATTCGTCCAACCAGAGTTGGCAACCTTACTTCTCAGCCTTGGCTCTGTGGGTAGCACTCTCGCCTGAGTCAGAAGGTTGAGTAGAATGGGCCTATACTCTCTGGAGTTTAGAAGAATGAGAGGTGACCTCATTGAAACATATAAGATTATGAGGGGGCTTGACAGGGTAGATGCTGAGAGGTTGTTTCCCCTGGCTGGAGAGTCTAGAACTAGGGGGCATAGTCTCAGGATAAGCGGTCTCAGGATAAGAATGAATTTCTTCAGTGAGAGGGTTGTGAATCTTTGGAATTCTCTACCCCAGAGGGCTGTGGATGATGAGCCATTGCGTATATTCAAGGCTGAGATAGATAGATTTTTGGACTCTAGGGGAATCAAGGGATACGGGGATCGGGCGGGAAAGTGGAGTTGAGGTCGAAGATCAGCCATAATCTGACTGAATGGCGGAGCAGGCTCGAGGGGCTGTGTGGCCCACTCCTGCTGCTATTTCTTATGTTGTGGGTTTAAGCCCCACTCCAGGGACTTGAGCACAAAATCTAGGCTGACACTCCCAGTGCAGTACTGAGGCAGTGCTACACTGTTGGAAGTGCCGTCTTTCGGACGAAATGTTAAACTGAGGCCCCTGTCTGCCTTCAAAGTTGGATGTAAAAGATCCCATGGCACTATTTGAAGAAGAGCAGGGGAGTTCTCCCCAGTGTCCGGGCCAATATTTATCCCTCAATCAACGCCTAAAAAAAAATTATCTGGTCATTGTCACATTGATGTTTGTGGGACTTTCCTGTGTACAAATTGGCTGCTGCATTTCCTATATTACAACAGTGACTACACTTCAAAAGTACTTCATTGGCTGTAAAGCTCTTTGGGACGTCCTGAGGTCGTGAAAGGCGCTATGTAAATGCAAAATCTTTCTTTCTCAGAGTTTCACTTGTTCGGACAGAATGGATCTACTTCCCAGAGATGGAACGATAGTGTTCAGAATCTCTGTTTTGAAAGGCGCTGTATAAATGCAAGTCTTTCTTTCTTTCTTCTTCCCAGCCAAATCAAATGTGCTTTAAAAAAAAAGCAACCTTGCAATTTTTTTTCTGTTTCAATGAACAAAAAAAATGGCAAAGCTTTTATTTGGGCACAGCTGACAGAAATTGTGCTTCTTGCTCTAGGTGACCCCAGCTTTGATCTAATTTAAGAGATATTTTTCATTTGTCTGCAAGCACTCTCAGATCAAGAGGGCCTGTGCCTTTAACAATGTTCACTTTTGACCCCCTTCTGCCAAACTTTTTTTTGTTTGACAGATGAACTAACCTGGGAACTTCTGCTGCAACTTTCCTAATGTATTTTTGTTGTATTGAACAGTTGCAAATAAAGTTTGTACAAATTTCAGTGGGACCAGACGCCTTCTGATGACGTAGAGAAAGACCATCGAATTCGATGGTCTTAGCGCTCCTCCGCGGCGTGTTTGTTCCTCCGCCGGAAAAACGAGTTCCAGGCTATTTTGAACGGCGGAGGGTGCGGGGGACCCCGCCGGCCCCAAGCGGAGTGGGAGAGGCCTTGGCGGAAGGCGGCGGGACACAAAGCGAGGGGTGAAGGACGGCTCTGGCCGTGCGCGTTTACTCAGGGGGGGTAAATGGCCGGTCCCTGGCGGAGGGATCCAAAGTGTGTGAGGAGGCTGGCGGGCTGTCCGTGCGGCGGGTGGCGGGTGGCGCCGGGCTCGCTCTCAGGTAAGGCCGGCGAGGGCGGGCCAGGCTCGGCGGGAAGGACCGGGCCCGTGATGATAGAGGGTGAGGGGTGTTTGAGGAGAGGAAGCCGAGGCCTGGGGCTAGTCCCCGGGTGGTTGGGGGTTGGGGTCTCAGGCCGTATCCCACCCACCCCGGGCCAGGGACAAGGGACTGACCGCTCGGACCCTGCTCGCGTCTCCGGGGGAGGGGCAGGTTCTCCCACCCCACCCCCACCTCTGGTCGGTGAGATCTCCCCCAGCCGCGGGGGGCGTGGCTGATGAAGAATGGGCGGGGGGGGCTCCTTCCCCTCCCCCTCCTCCCCCCCCCCTCCCACCCCCCCCCCTCCTCCCCCCTCCCACCCCCTCCTCCCCCCCCCCCCTCCCATCTCCATCTCCCCCCCCCCTCCCATCTCCATCTCCCCCCCCCCCTCCCATCTCCATCTCCACCCCCCCTCCCATCTCCATCTCCCCCCCCCCTCCCATCTCCATCTCCCCCCCCCCCTCCCATCTCCATCTCCCCCCCCCCCTCCCATCTCCATCTCCCCCCCCCCCTCCCATCTCCATCTCCCCCCCCCCTCCCATCTCCCCCCCCCCTCCCATCTCCATCTCCACCCCCCCTCCCATCTCCATCTCCACCCCCCTCCCATCTCCATCTCCACCCCCCTCCCATCTCCATCTCCCCCCCCCTCCCATCTCCATCTCCCCCCCCCCCTCCCATCTCCATCTCCCCCCCCCTCCCATCTCCATCTCCCCCCCCCTCCCATCTCCATCTCCCCCCCCCTCCCATCTCCATCTCCCCCCCCTCCCATCTCCATCTCCCCCCCCCTCCCATCTCCATCTCCCCCCCCCTCCCATCTCCATCTCCCCCCCCCTCCCATCTCCATCTCCCCCCCCCTCCCATCTCCATCTCCCCCCCCCTCCCATCTCCATCTCCCCCCCCCTCCCATCTCCATCTCCCCCCCCCTCCCATCTCCATCTCCCCCCCCCTCCCATCTCCATCTCCCCCCCCCTCCCATCTCCATCTCCCCCCCCCTCCCATCTCCATCTCCCCCCCCCCCCCCCTCCCATCTCCATCTCCCCCCCCCTCCCATCTCCATCTCCCCCCCCTCCCATCTCCATCTCCCCCCCCCTCCCATCTCCATCTCCCCCCCCCTCCCATCTCCATCTCCCCCCCCCTCCCATCTCCATCTTCCCCCCCCCTCCCATCTCCATCTCTCCCCCCCTCCCATCTCCATCTCCCATCTCCATCTCCCCCCCCCTCCCATCTCCATCTCCCCCCCCCTCCCATCTCCATCTCCCCCCCCCTCCCATCTCCATCTCCCCCCCCCTCCCATCTCCATCTCCCCCCCCCTCCCATCTCCATCTCCCCCCCCCTCCCATCTCCATCTCCCCCCCCCCCTCCCATCTCCATCTCCCCCCCCCCCTCCCATCTCCATCTCCCCCCCCCCTCCCATCTCCATCTCCCCCCCCCCTCCCATCTCCATCTCCCCCCCCCCCTCCCATCTCCCCCCCCCCCTCCCATCTCCATCTCCCCCCCCCCTCCCATCTCCATCTCCCCCCCCCCTCCCATCTCCATCTCCCCCCCCCCTCCCATCTCCATCTCCCCCCCCCTCCCATCTCCATCTCCCCCCCCCTCCCATCTCCATCTCCCCCCCCCTCCCATCTCCATCTCCCCCCCCCTCCCATCTCCATCTCCCCCCTCCGCCCCACCACTATTCCCCCCCCCTCCGCCCCACCACTATTCCCCCCCCCTCCGCCCCACCACTATTCCCCCCCCCCTCCGCCCCACCACTATTCCCCCCCCCTCCGCCCCACCACTATTCCCCCCCCCCTCCGCCCCACCACTATTCCCCCCCCCCCCCTCCGCCCCACCACTATTCCCCCCCCCTCCGCCCCACCACTATTCCCCCCCCCCTCCGCCCCACCACTATTCCCCCCCCCTCCGCCCCACCACTATTCCCCCCCCCTTCCGCCCCACCACTATTCCCCCCCCCCTCCGCCCCACCACTATTCCCCCCCCCCTCCGCCCCACCACTATTCCCCCCCCCCTCCGCCCCACCACTATTCCCCCCCCCCCTCCGCCCCACCACTATTCCCCCCCCCCCTCCGCCCCACCACTATTCCCCCCCCCCCTCCGCCCCACCACTATTCCCCCCCCCCTCCGCCCCACCACTATTCCCCCCCCTCCGCCCCACCACTATTCCCCCCCCTCCGCCCCACCACTATTCCCCCCCCACCCCTCTCCCCCTCCCCTCCTCTCCCCCTCCCCTCCTCTCCCCCTCCCCTCCTCTCCCCCTCCCCTCCTCTCCCCCTCCCCTCCTCTCCCCCTCCCCTCCTCTCCCCCTCCCCTTCTCCCCTCCTCTCCCCCTCCCCTTCTCCCCTCCTCTCCCCCTCCCCTCCTCCCCTCCTCTCCCCCTCCCCTCCTCCCCTCCTCTCCCCCTCCCCTCCTCCCCTCCTCTCCCCCCCCCTCCCCCCCCCCATCTCCCCCCCCTCCCATCTCCCCCCCTCCCATCTCCCCCCCCTCCCATCTCCCCCCCCCCCTCCCATCTCCCCCCCCCCCCCTCCCATCTCCCCCCCCCCCCTCCCATCTCCCCCCCCCCCCTCCCATCTCCCCCCCCCCCCTCCCATCTCCCCCCCCCCCCCCTCCCATCTCCCCCCCCCCCTCCCATCTCCCCCCCCCCCCCTCCCATCTCCCCCCCCCCCTCCCATCTCCCCCCCCCCCCCTCCCATCTCCCCCCCCCCCCTCCCATCTCCCCCCCCCCCCCCCTCCCATCTCCTCCCCCCCCCCCCTCCCATCTCCCCCCCCCCTCCCATCTCCCCCCTCCCATCTCCCCCCCCCCCCCTCCCATCCCCCCCCCCCCCTCCCATCCCCCCCCCCCCCCTCCCATCCCCCCCCCCCCCCCCCTCCCATCCCCCCCCCCTCCCATCTCCCCCCCCCCCATCTTCCCCCCCCCCCCCCTCCCATCTCCCCTCCCCTCTCCCCCCCCCCCCTCCCCTCTCCCCCCCCCCCTCCCCTCCCCCCCCTCTCCCCTCCCCCCCCTCTCCCCTCCCCCCCCCTCTCCCCTCCCCCCCCCTCCCCTCCCCTCCCCCCCCCCCCCTCCCATCTCCATCTCCATCTCCCCCCCCACCCTCCTCCCATCTCCATCTCCCCCCCCACCCTCCTCCCATCTCCATTTCCCCCCCCACCCTCCTCCCATCTCCATCTCCCCCCCCACCCTCCTCCCATCTCCATCTCCCCCCCCACCCTCCTCCCATCTCCATCTCCCCCCCCCCACCCTCCTCCCATCTCCATCTCCCCCCCCCATCTCCATCTCCCCCCCGAGCTGGTGGGCGGGCGGGGGAGTGGAGAGGCCCGAGTCAGACGGTTGTGCGTCGAAGCCCCCCAAACACCCCGGACTCGAGCACGCGATCTGAGGGAGATTTGTCGGAGGTGCCGTCCTTCTGATGAGACGTTAAACTACAGCAGGTGGATGTTAAAGATCCCACGGCACTATTCGAAGAAGAGTAGGGGAGTTCTCCCTGGAATCGAGGGATATGGGCCAAGTGCAGGCAATTGGGACTAGCTTAGTGGTATAAACTGGGCGACATGGACATGTTGGGCCGAAGGGCCTGTTTCCATGTTGTAACTTCTATGATTCTATGATTCTAACATTTATCCCTCAACCGAAACCATGTGGGATCTTGCTGTGTGCATTTGGCGGCTCCGTTTGCCTTCAAAACAACAGTATAATTACAAAATACGCTGGGATGTTTTTTGCAGAATTCAATTGACTTTTCCACGTAAATATTACAATAACCCTGCACAGTCTCACCAGAAATGAATCTCTGATATCTCCTCAATATTTTTGTTTGTTCTTAATGGAAAAATGCAACTTTAATACATTAATTGTACCAAGTAATTCAAACCCTGAATGGGACTTGATCCCACAAACTTCTAACTTAGAGGCGAGAGTGCCACCACTGAGCCAGTGCTGATGCTTCCAACTGTTCCTACATGAGTAGTGAATGCCCCACTCATCAGGGCTCCCCATGCTTTGTGTCTTTCTTGACTGGCTCAGTCTCAGTTCTCCCTGCATCGTTTCTTGCTGGTATATCAACACTGTTCCCATCACCAACTGCATAAATGTGATGCTTATCTCCGTAAAACATTTAAAAATGTAACTTTTAAAAATTGCCTCTGGTTCCGTGTTATATTTATTCCGTTCTGTTAGCATTGCTCTTGATAGGAGAGAGTGCTACCGTCTTCTGGGCAGCATTTCAGTTTACCAGGGGACATTTTGGCAAATATAAAAGTAAATAAGTAATGTGAATTAATTCCTATCAATTGAATAATCAAAGGCAGATTTTGTTTTGCTTATGCATTCTTTAAATAGGATAACCTTTTTGTCTATATGTACATTTACACTAATGCATCCTTTTAAAATAAAATGCTTGACACGACTTAAATGGATCACTGAAATCCTAACATTAAGAATTGGTGACTAGAATTGTAATGCAGCACAAGTCACAGCCTGTTGGGAGAGAAGGGGGCAAAATATCTTTGCGTTAACCTTTTTTTAAACAACTGTATTTATTTGCAGGTGACCTGTGATCCCCTTTTAACCAGTACTGGTGTGAGAGACCACTTCCGAATCTGTTTGGCGATTCATCTTAAACCAAAATGGCATTCGTGGCGACACCGGGTGCTGTGGTCGACCAGACCACTTTAATGAAGAAATACCTTCAGTTTGTGGCCGCTCTGACTGACAGCAACACACGTAAGTTCTTCTGCTTTTTCGTGCGTGTTGGTTAAAATCTCCGCAGGGTAGTTAAGGAAAACAAAGACTTGCGTTTATATAGCGCCTTTCACGACCTCAGGATAAGAACATAAGAACATAAGAAATTGGAGCAGGAGTAGGCCAATCGGCCCCTCGAGCCTGCTCCGCCATTCAATAAGATCATGGCTGATCTGATCCCAACCACAAATCTAAAGAACACAAGAAGTCGGAGCAGGACCCGGAGAAGTCGGAGCAGGACCCGGATGTCCCAAAGCACTTTACAGCCAGTGAAGTCGTTTTGAAGTGTAGTCACTGTTGTAATGTAGGGAAACCCGGCAGCCAATTTGCACACAGCAAGGTCCCACAAACAGCAATGAGATAAATGACATGTTTAGAAATGCATCAAATTAAAACTTTTGATAACATTTAGGAAGCTTGAAAGGGGAATGCAGCAGTCAGTGAGACTGCCAATTTACGCAGAGTTTGATTATTTACGTGCTTGACTACTGAATTAGGTTGAGATTGTCTGAACTCGTGCTCACTTAGGACTATTACAACCAGCAGTGAGAGAGGGGAATCCTCATCCCATCAAGCTGGATTGGGATTCAAACAGATGAAAGGGCAGTGTGCTAACTCTCTGCCCCGTTTAGCTCCTCCCGCCATCCCACAAGTTGCGTCTGTTTTATTAATGTTGCATCTTTAGTTTCCTACAGGTTGTGACAATAAACAATGAAATGTCGGTTCTTTCCTGTTGCAGTGCAGTGTGCTGGCAGCCCCAGTCAACCTGCCGTCACAGCGCACCCCTGTTGGGGGAGTTACCTGCCTCTGTCTCCTGCCACACTTCAGGGCCACAGCAGTCTTCTCCCTGTTGCCAGATTTTCCATGCTTCCCTTCACCCCTGCTGTTCGGCTGTGACCATTCACGCATCCTCTGGTCTCGGATACATCTTCTATTTCTCTAATTTCGTTTGTTATTTCCTCCTTTTTGCCTTGCAGCAACATCATCACTTCGGTCATTTAATCATCTCCTATCCCCCACCTCATCTCAGACCTTTTTTTCCCTCTCTCCGCCCTTTTCCCTGGCTCCGTTCCTCCTTAGAAGCTGTTCATCTGTAACATCTCCTGGTTCTGACAAAGGGTCACCTTTAATGGTAACCGGACCCTATTCCTCTCCACTGTCGCTACCTGACCTGAGTGTTTGCAGCATTTTCTGTTTTTAATTTCAGATTTCCAGCAGTATTTTAAGAACATAAGAAATAGGAGCAGGAGTAGGCCATACAGCCCCTCGAGCCTGCTCCGCCATTCAATCAGATCATGGCTGATCTTCGACCTCAACTCCACTTTCCCACGGGATCCCTATATCCCTTGATTCCCCTAGAGGACCAAAAATATTGTTCTCAGTCTTGAATATGCTCAATGACTGAGTATCCACAGCCCTCTGAGGTAGAGAATTCCAAAGATTCACAACCCTCCTGAATGAAGAAATTCCTCCTCATCTCAGCCCTAAATGTCTGACCCCTTATCCTGAGACTATGTCCCCTCGTTCTTGCTTCTCCAGCCAGGGGAAACATCCTCCCAGCATCTACCCTGTCAAGCCCTCTTAGAATCTTATATGTTTCAATGAGATCACCTCTCTATTCTTCTAAACTCCAGACAGTATAGGCCCGTTCTACTCAACCTCTCCTCATAGGACAACCCTCTCATCCCAGGAATCAATCTAATGAACCTTTGCTTCACTGCCTGTAAGGGAAGTATATCCTTCCTTAGATAAGGAGTCCAAATCTGCACACACTACTCCAGGTGTGGCCTCACCAAAGCCCTGTACAATTGCAGCAAGACTTCCTTACTCTTGTACTCCAAACCCCTTGCAATAAAGGCCAACATACCATTTGCCTTCCTAATTGCTTGCTGTACCTGCATGTTAACTTCCGTGTTTTGTGTACAAGGACACCCAAATCCCTCAACACCAACATTTAATAGTTTCTCATCATTTTAAAAAATATTCTGTTTTTCTATTTTTCCTACCAAAGTGAATAACCTCACATTTCCCACATTATACTCCGTCTGTCACTTTCATGCCCACTCACTTAATCTGTCTATATCCCTTTGCGTCCACCTCACCTTGCTTTCCCACCTAGCTTTATATCGTCAGCAAACTTGGATACATTACACTCTGTCCCTTCATCCAAGTCATTAATATAGATTGTAAATAGCTGAGGCCCAAGCACCAATCCTTGTGGCACCCCACTAGTTACAACCTGCCAACCTAAAAATGACCCTTTTATTCCTATTCTCTGTTTTCCGTCCATTAACCAGCCCTCAATCCATGCTAATCCCCTATCCCATGAGCCCTTATCTTGTGTAAAAACCTCTTGTGTGGCTCCTTATCAAATGCCTTTTGAAAATCCAAATATACCACATCAACTGGTTCCCCTTTATCTACCCTGCTAGTTACACCCTCAAAACTATAATAGATTTGTCAAACACGATTTCCCTTTCATAAGACCATGTTGATCCTGCCTAATCATATTATGATTTTCTAAATGCCCTGTTACTACGTCCTTAATAATGGATTCCAGCATTAACTGGTCTGTAGATCCCTGTTTTCTCTCTCCCTCCTTTCTTGAATAGCAGGGTTATATTTGCTACTTTCCAATCCACTTGGACCATTCTAGAATCTAGGGAATTCTGGAAGATCAAAACCAATGCATCCACCATCTCTGCAGCCAACTCTTTTAAACCCTAGGATGTAAGCGATCAGGTCCACGGGATTTGTCGGCTTTTGGTCCCATTAATTTTTCTAATACTTTTTCTTTACTAATCTTAATCACTTTAAGTTCCTCCCTCTCATTAGACCCTTGGTTCCCCACTATTGCTTTTTGTGTTTTCTACTGTGAAGACAGATGTAAAATACTTGTTTAATATCTGTGCCTTTGTAGTGAACTCCCTCATTGGTACTCAACTAGCAACAGGGAAGTAAGTCTGTATCACAAAGCATGGAGTAGCTATGTGAGTCCACACGAAGTAAACTCATATCGTTTTAAAGATCAATCAGTAGTTTTTAAACTATTTAATTGGGGTAAACAAGACACAAAATAGAACTCTAGTTTGCAGAACAATAATCCTCTAACAAGTAGGATCTACAGTTTTGCTTGTGGATACGTGCCAAGTGTCTCTTAGTCTTTTAGTTTTTATTAGGCACCACCTCCACTTGTATGTCCTCTAATTCTTCACTGGATCTCTCACAGATTTAGTGTTGAGTACAGTCTCTGTTTAATTTGTTTTCTATGTTGGCTTGGTTCCTGTTTATTTGCTGTATATTTTGGTTGTTTTCAGTTGTCTGTTTCCCAATTATATAAAGAAAGAACTTGCATTTATATAGCGCCTGGTGCGACCTCAGGACATTCCAAACCGTTTTACAGCCAATGAAGTACTGTTGCAATGTAGGAAATGCGGCAGCCAATTTGCGCATAGTAAGGTCCCGCAAACGGCAATGAAATAAATGATGAAATGATCTGTATTAGATGTTGACTGAGGGATAATTGTTGGCCAGGACACCGGGGAGAACTGTCCTGCTCTTCGAATAGTGCCATGATCGTTTACGTCCACCTGAGAGGGCAGACATGGCCTTGAAAGATGTCTCATCCGAAAGACGGTACCTCCGACTGCGCAGCACTCCCTCAGTACTGCACTGAAGTGTCAGCCTAAATTTTGTGCTCAAGTCCCTGTTGAACCCATGATCTTCTGAGTCAGAGGCGAGAGTGCTACCCACTGAGCCATAGCTGACACCTATACAGGTTTATTTCTGTGAATTTCTAAAGAGCGGGATTTCTGAACCGGTGTGTATTTGTTAATTGTGAAACGTGCAGGCCATATCATTTTAGTAAATAGAAATTTTAACTGATGAAAGTCTGTTGCTGCAGTTCTGTTTTTGATGTAAAGAAGTTGCCTTGTTTTGATGGCAATGTGTTGTGACAAATCTGGTGGCATGTGGGGTGTTTGTAGAAATTATTTCAGGAGTGAGTATCTTTGAATGTTTTTTGTTGTCACTAGCTGTAGAAAATTATTGGCTGTAAGTAAAGTAAATCTGGCTTTTGTGGTTGGTTTCTGTTTGATTGGATTGAGATACTCTATCCTAATTGTATCTTCGAGTTTTGTTTTTAATATTCTAATTATGACATAGAGTTGTGAAAGGATGGTCTATATCCATGTTGTAAAGGTGTCCGGTAGCACAGTTGATGGGTTGAGCTGCAGTTGTCTGGTTCAGTGGCCTGAGCTCTTGTTTGGTGTTGGTGCTTTATATGTTCTCCTTCCTCTTGTGTACAGCACTGAGATCCCTTTGGTCAAAGTCACCAGCAAAGTCCTGTGTGACTGCAGCTTGCCCGCTTGCTCTCCTTTACCTCTTTTTCGTCTTCGACACTGCGGACCACTCCCTTCTCTCCCAGCACCCCTCTTCCCGTCATCATCTTGACGATCGGGTTCTTCAAATGCTGTCCTTATCGTCCTTCCTACCCCCACAAACCTCACGAATCCAGCTGCCTCTGCCCCCTCCTCACCTCCATCGTCCCTGCCCCGTCAAACTCCACTGGCTGTCGTCGCCCCAGCAAATCAGGTACAGGATTCTCATCCTTGTTCTCGAATCCCCCCCACCCCCGGCCATCCCTGCCGTGGTCTTGCTATTCTCTACCTGACGTATTGCAGCCAGCCACTTGCCCCAGACTAGGCCCTCTTCTCATCTCACTCGGTTCGTGATTGTTGCTCGCCTTCTCCACTCTGCCATCGATGCGGATTATTTGGCTGGTGTATCCCTGCCCCCTCGGTTTCTCCCCAAAACACTTTGTCTTTTCCATAGTAAGATTAGGAATAGGAGTAGGCCATTCAGGCCCTCAAGCTGTTCTGCACTTTAACTCTATTTACCTGCCTTAGCTCCATATCCCTTGATACTTTCCTTTTACCCAAATCAAGCTATCAATCTCAGTCTTGAAAGCTTCAGTTGTCCCCCAGCATCCACAGCCTTTTGGGGAGCCAGTTTCAGATTTTCACTACACTTTGTGCGAAAAAGTGCTTCCTGATTTTGCTCCTGAACGGCCTAGCTCCAATTTTAAGATGATGTCCTCTTTTTCTTGATTCCCCCACCGGAAGAAATAGTTTCTCCACATCTACCGTATCGAATCCCTTTAACATTTTAAACACCTCGATCAGATCACCCCACACTCTTCTATACTCAAAGGAATATAAACCATTTCCCTTCCCTTTCTGCCTTCAAAAAACATCTAAAACAAGCACTCATTTCTTTTGTGCTTTAGCCACCTCCCCCCCCCCCCCAATTCCTCTCTTCCCCCCCACCCCCCTCACAAATTCCTCCTTTTACTGCCTAGTGTCCACCTCTCTGCCTCTAAGTGCTCATGGACATTATCTCTCTCTCACATGCGCTATATAAATGCAAGCTGTTGTGCAGATCTGCTTGTGATGATATCTCTGTAGCAGGTATTTTTGTATCTCTGCAGTAAGCTAAAAGTATATCAGCACCAGTTATATAGATATCCAATTTAAGCAACATACCATTGTAATAAGAGGGCTGTATATCTCTCGTTCTGTTTTAAAATTAAACTCTACACAAGATTCTCTTTTAATCCTTTGCTTTCTAAACATTCGAGCCAGTCTGTTGCAGTGCTTCCCCAATACCAGCTTTACATAATGAAATTGGATACTCTGACGCATTTTAAAAAATCATCCTTGGCCTCCTCTCGCACCCAAAGCTGTATTACATCAAACCTTTCACTCTCCCTCCATTTATTTGCCTCTGAGATGCGACTGTTTGTTCCCTGACTCATTTTGTTGAAAATTCTGCAATGCTCCCTTTCTGTGTTGAGTCTGCTGTCACCACTAGTTGTCTACGCTATTTTACGGACAGTCTCTTGTCTGAATTCCTCTTGCTCTATTAGAACTACGTTCTCTCCCAAACCCTCGACCTCCACCACCTAGAAGGAGAAGGGAAGCAGGTGCATGGGAACACCACCAGCTCCGAGTTCCTCACCCAAGTCACACACCATCCTGGCTTGGACATGTATCGTGGTTCCTTCACCGTCCCCGAGTCAAAATCCTACCTAACACTATTGTGAGAGTACCTTCACCACACGGACTGCAAGAAAAAGGCCCACCACCACCTTCTCAAGGGCAGCTAGGGATGGGAAACAAATGCCGGCCTTGCCAGCGACGCCCACATTTCGAGAATGAATTTAAAAAAAAAACCTGGCCTTGTCTCTAGTCTCTGGCTGCGCCGCTGTAAATTCTCACCGCAATCTTCTCTACTTTGTGCTGCCACGTCCCTTTGAATGATCAGTCATTTCGCGTGCAGTTTCATAGTTTTAAATAACTTTCTCCCTGCCCTTGTACTAGAAGTTTTTACAGCTGCTTACAGTTCCAAGGATAAGGCCTCTTGTTCATAAAGTAGGTCCCTTTATACAAAAACTCCACTGTGAACCTTCCGTGTACTAATTTATCAGTCACTGGACCAATTTTCCAGGAGATTTAGCCGTCTGTTAGAAAGATTACTGGTCTTTGTGAAAGAAACCAATGGTAATTTCAAATCAGAACAGAAAATGCTGGAAACATTCAACAGGTCAGGCAGCACCCGTGGAGAGAGAAACAGAGTTAATGTTCCAGGTCGCTGGCCTTTCATCAGAACAGGAAGATCTTAGAGATGAACAGCATTTAAGCAAATGCAGAGCCAGGGAAAAAGAGGGGCAGGAAAAGAACAAAAGGGAGATGTCTGTGGACGGCAGGAGTGATTAAATGACAAAAGGGATGTTGGTGCAAAAGGAGTTAATTTCAAAGCTTTGTTATAATTATTTGAAAGTAATGGGCTAGTAACTTAGTGGCTCACGTGGTTTAACTAATGGCCCAATGTCACTGTCACATCTTGATCAACCTGCCAGAAATGTCCTTCTGTTTTGAGCCATGAGCTTCTTGGCTGGCTTTGGTGCTGTTAGGGTGTACGCCCAAACTGTGTCATTCTGTTGCTAACTCCGAATTGGCATCTGTGCCTCTCTCAAACGGTTCCTGGTACATTTTCTAACCCATGGTTTGCCGGTTCAGTGAGGTGTCTGCAATTGCAATCTCCACAGCATTTGTACCTCCCTTGCTGCAGTGTTGCTGCTATTCGGGAGGAGCATCATCTTGGTATGCAGTCCTAATATTTACAGGACGTTTCTTGCACAGATACAAGGAGGAAACAACCTGGAGTTTACCCTGGGGATTGTTGACCCTGTCATTTGTATTAATTCCTGAGTGTAGCTTGTGTGTGTGAGCAGTCCATATCTTTGACATTTGCCGCATACGATAAACTGTCTGTCGTGTAAATAGATCTGTTTTGGGTTATTCACGTATGGAATCTTACAGCACAGAAGAAGGCCTTTCGTCCCTTCGTGCCTGTGATAGCCCTTTGAAAGAGCTATCTAATTAGTTCCATTCCCCCGCTCTTTCTCCATGGCCATGCAAGGAAACTTTTGAAAGCTTCTATTGAATCTACGTGACTTTGTGATTCAAATTAGAAACCAGGTGGATGACACTGAGAACACGTTGCTTGTTTTAAAAAAATATATAGCCATTGATTGTAATTAACAGAATGAATCATAAGTTGAACAGAAGCAAAATGATGGAGACAAATTACTAGAGCCCTGCAGAATAATTTGGAAGGTAGCTCCGCGTGTGTGCGCGTGCATGTGTGTACGCATGTGTGTGCGCTTGTGTGTGCGCATGTGCGCGTGTCGGCGTGTATGTGTGAGCGTGTGTGTACTGGTATGATTGTGATGCTACTTTCTGTTATGGGCGATGTTAGTAAAACTGATAAGATCTGATTGCTTCTGTTGGGCCATGTAGTCGGAAACAAAGTAGACTTTTTTCCAATCTAAAAGAGTGCTGTTTAATTTTTTTTTGCAGCTGATGAAACCAAATTGAAAATGATGCAAGAAGTCAGTGAAAATTTTGAAGTAAGTTTCCAGTGTTGATCATGTTCAGAGTGTGAATTTAAAAGCGTCCTGTTTGTGGTCCTTGTATATTTAGGATTTTGTTATAATGACATTGTTAAAAAGACCTGACATTTGTGAATTGAGGAAATGAACAGGACATGACAGCACTACCAGTGCAATAGAATTGTATAGAATTTACAGCACACAAACAGGCCATTTAGACCTACTGGTCTAAGCCGGTGTTTATGCTCCACACGAGCCTTATTTCACTTTATTTCATCTAACCCTATCAGCATATCCTTCTATTCCTTTCTCCCTTATGTGTTTATCTAGCTTTCCCTTAAATGCATCTATGCTATTTGCCTCTACCACTCCACGTGGTAGGAAGTTCCACATTCTCACCACTCCCTCAGTAAAGAAGTATCTCCTGAATTCCTTATTGAATTTGTTAGTGCCGACGTCAATACGTGCAATATTCTGCAGATGTTAATGAAAATTAACTTAAAATTCATGTGTCTGTTGTTTCTATGCCTTGAGAATATAGTACAGGATGGTTATGATTTAACGAGCAGTTGATATTTTCATGTGCATCGTAATGTTTTACATTTCACTAGTCTGAAATTTAAACATGGGAACTGTGAAAGTACTTTAACAATGAAATAACATTGCCTGGGTTTAGGGGAAAGTAGAACACTGGTCCTTTTGTCCATTAAAGCTGGTGAAATTGAGAATTATGGACATCTTTGATTTTTTTAGTATTGCAGTTTGAATAGATGTAATCTTAGGTTTATTATTCTTGGTTGTGAGTTTTAAATTTTTTCCTAGACTATAAACAAAAACTGTAACATCCCTTGTTTCTAGAATGTCACCACTTCACCACAGTACTCAACTTTCCTGGAACACATCATTCCTCGTTTTCTCACATTCCTGCAAGACGGAGAAGTGCAGTTCCTTCAGGAAAAATCTGCCCAGGTACGTGGTGGAGGTGCCTTGGCTCCCCCATTGACTCATCGTGCTTAACAGGTTGAAAAATCACATGTGCTTTGTATGCAATCTTACTTATTATTATGTATATTCAACACAGGAAACTAACTTTTCATTAAAGAAATTGCGGCAGTAATTCCCCCCCCTCCCCCCCCCCCCCCCCCCCCCGCACCCCCCCCGCTGTATCTTTCCATCCTTATTGGCAAAACAGCCTTGTTAATGCTGTGTGTAAAAGTAATATATCTAACATGGATAAATTAAAATTTTGCACAGTTCTTTATAGTTAAGCCATAAACTGCACACTAATAGTTTATTTTATATAGCAATTAACAGGCTTTCCCATCCAGATAGTTTTAATAGACTCCAGTGAGCCAATTGGTAGGGCAGCAAATGCTCATTTTATAAAATATATTTTGACAGTAATTATCGGTGAATTTTATGAGCTTGTTTCGAATTCAAGCAGCAGTGAGCAGGATCTGACCTGGCTCTCTGCTCTAGGTCCCTGCTAACAGTTGTAATGCATGAGTGCACAAGTTGTATGCCAGAGTGTGGGGTCAGGTTGTTGCAAGGACAAGACAGTTGCTTTGTCCTTTACTCCAGTAACTAAACACTTGCAGTAACCTCTGCAAAGTAGGTGAATCCATTAACTGCAGATTCTCCTCACTGCTGCCAGTTGTTATGATCTGGAATGCGCTGCCTGAAAGGGTGGTGGAAGCAGACTCAATAGTAACTTTCAAAAGGGAATTGGATAAATACTTAAAAAGGAAAGATTTGCAGGGCTATGGGGAAAGAGTGGGACTAATTGGATAGCTCTTTCAAAGAGCTGGCACTGGCACGTGGGGCCAAATGGCTTCCTTCTGTGCTGTATGATTCAATGATTTACTGCTTAATATTTTTAGATGAGCTAGCGTAAGGAACTTGAGGGCCGACTTTCACTGGAAAACTGCTAGTAGCGGCTTGGGTGCCCGTTGCACACCCCATCAGATTTTCTTTTCCATTGACTTCAGTGGTAATATAATGTGGCGGCTGAATGGCCTCCTTCTGCGCTGTATGAGTCTATGTTTTGACCATCGCCTTTGAGCCGTCACGGCTGATCTTCTGTTTTGTGCAGTCGTCCCGCTCTAATGTCGCAGTGAGTACCAGGCTGTTCTAATGACATCTGGAGCCTTTAACATCCTGCGTGTTTCACCCTGCGTTTTTACCTTTGTGCCGCTGCAGAATTTCAGTATTTCTCCATGTAATAAACGCTCAACAGTTGTTTGCATAAGAAACTTGTTAATTTTGTGAATTCTTTGGTTACAAAACGATAAAAATGATTTCTTTAAGACCCTAAATATCTCGAATTCAGTTTGTAGAAATACCTTTAAATTCTGCTGTGCAGAAACATTTTTTTTTGAATTTCTATGCATAAGTGACCTCCCTGAAGTGTTTCATTTTTAATTACAGTCAGACAGTTGTCACATAGTTTGCTCAGAACTATTTCAGACAACCCTTTTTTAAAAACAAAATCCAATGCAGTATTGTAATATTTGTGATTTCTGCTAAGTGTATTTGTGTGCAATAGAACCAGCATGCTTTGATTTCTGGTGAAGCTCCTTTTTTAAAAATTGTGTATTTCTAGCAAGTTCGGAAGCTTGTCCTTGAAATCATCCACAGAATTCCAACAAATGAGCATTTGCGTTCCCACACAAAAAATATTTTGTCTGTGATGTTTCGGTTTTTGGAGGTAAGTTTTCAACATTTTCTCTTTTTTCCTTTGTTTTAAATTTGTGCATCTTTAAACACCCAGCAGTAACTGATAGCCCAATTTCTAATCTAGCGTGTTAGTATCTAGTGTTTAGTCTCTTGACTTAGGCCGCCTTTTAGAATCGTTGGCACTGAGTAGAATGTGTGCTTCTAGTTCACACGCACTGAGGCCGTGTCTCAGATCGAGCTGTTTTAAATAATGAAGGGAATTGACAAAGTCGATAGGGCATGACTCATCTCTCGACTTTCAGAACGGAGGAACGCAATCTTAGAATTTGAGCTCTGCGGATTTAAAAAGCAAGAGTCCAGGAAAAACAACTTCACACAAATGGTTGAGAGAATGGAACTCATCTCCTCGGAAAGCCATGGATTCAAAGTTAAATGAGGGGTTTAAAAGGGAGATGGTACTTAGTTGGGAAGTCAGGGTACAAGAAATGGCAGAACACCGAGATTTGGGACAGAGCTGCCTTGGTTAACGAGATGGCACAGCACACATGGGTGGTTGAATGGCCAGCCTCTGTTCCTGTGACTCTCCTTGTCTTCAGTTCCACGCCTGCAGTATTGGTGTACTACACGTGCAAGACCAAATGTGGGGGACTTTCCATCATCCACCAGGAAGGGAAGGGGAGGGACGCGGTCCATTAAGGTGAGAAATACAGGCACCGCTGTTTTTAAAAGTAAGTCGAGCCAGTGAATAGCTCGGATAGAAAGACAGTGGGGTGTCCTAGAAAGGAATCCTATCTGAAGCTCCGATTTGGATGTCCCTTAGACCAAGATTTCGGGTTAGTAAAACCTGTACTTGAAAAGTGTCCAGCGTCTAATATAATGTAATTATTTCATCAATAATTGTTTTATTTACAGTGTAAAAATGTAGATGATGAGGAATAAGATTCTGAAATGATTAAAATCATGTTAATGGGTGAATGTTTAATGCGATGTTGCACTTACACCAATTACCCTGTTTCAGGTGGAGAATGAAGAGAATGTACTTATTTGTCTCCGAATCATCATTGAATTACACAAACAATTCAGACCACCAATTACACAGGAAGTAAGTTTCCTTGCTTGAAAGACCAGGCATTTTAAAAAGTATAGAAAGCGATTAGTTTGTGTGGTCTGTGCAGTTTATTGCACTGAACTGCCTTCAAGTTCAAATGAGAATTTCTAGACAATTGTTTCTGAATGCTTGTTAAAATGAGTCATTTTAAAAAATTCTACATGACTTAAGAGCTTCTGATCAAGTTTTGATTCTGTCTAATGAACGCAGGCTATAAAATGGGCACCATTCTGCTAATGCCATGTCTGCTTTGCTTACAGATTCATCACTTTCTTGATTTCGTGAAGCAGATTTACAACGACCTACCGAAAGTCGTGGTACGTATAGCGCAGGGGATCGTTCGGTCGAATCGCTGGATGCTGTTCGGAAAAATAATTCATTTTCCATTCCTTCTCCTAGACACGATACTTTGAGAAGCCCCAAGCGATTGCTGATAACACCGTTCCTTCCCCAGAGATGGTTGGCATGATCACTCAGGTTGCAGTTAAGACCAATCCTGAGCGAGAGGACAGTGAATCAAGGACGGTAAGTTGACCTGTCGAAAATTTGCATTGCCCTTTCACCTTTGGCAGCAAGCTTGCATCCAACCCAGAAATGATGGGCTGACTCTAAACGTCCCATGTGAAATGTCGGTGTCCTTCCCAAAACATCCCTTGTGGGAAATGCTTGCTAAATAAATATTTATATTTCACCGCTGTAATTGTCTACATTAATGAAAGATCTTGTGTTTGTACAAAATATTTCTGTCTTTCAGCATACCATAATTCCTAGAGGCTCCCTCTCGCTGAAGGTATTGGCCGAGCTTCCGATCATTGTTGTTCTCATGTATCAGGTAATTGTTACAATTATTCGTTACCATAGAGGAAAGATCCCATTTTGACTGGGCCGGAATGCTTGGGATATTGAACTAGTTGGGTTTTGGCTATAGATTTATTCAACTCAGGATCCAGATAGCCTCCAGTTTTTTTTGTTTTCTTTTGTCACAATCCCGAGTGGTAATAGTTATTTTCTATTCTATTCTATTCTCCTGCAACATTTTCCCTTCCTCCTTCCCCTGGTCTGTACAGCTCTTCTAGCTGAGTGTTTGCACATGGAAATCCATTAAGGAATTCAAGAGAAACTTCTTTACCCAGAGAGTGGTTAGAATGTGGAACTCGCTACCACAAGGAGTAGTTGAGGCGAATACCATAGATTCACTTAAGGGGAAGCTAGATAGTACATGAGGGAGAAAGGAATAGAAGGTTATGCTGATAGGGTTAGATGAAGTGAGGTGGGAGGATGCTCGTGTGGAGCATAAACACCAACATAGATCAGTTGGGCTGAATGGCCTGTCTCTGTGAAGTACATTCCATGTATAAACTACTGTAGATGTTTGCCGATGTCCTGGCTTCTCCGAGGCAGGTGAGACTGGTCCACGGCCATCGTTTTCATAATTTTTCTTTTCCTTCCTTGTGAGTAAGCTGTTCAAACTTTAAGGTTAAATCTGCCAATGACCCAAAAGGTGAATTCCAGAATTAGAGTTGAACCCAGAAAAGTCAGTGTTGCCAGACGTCCCCCTCCCCACCACCACAATAGACACTTTAAGCAGGGAGATTTTATTTCCAAATAAATTCATGGAGGGGTGGTTGCATTGTGTAGAGGTGGATTGATTTCACGCCATTAGCTTTTCCAGCGGTAGTGCCGTAGGCTGACAGCCGCTCCCAGTAGTGCTGCCGGCCTCCATCCAGGAATCCGCGATGCTGCAGATCCTGGCTGGAGGGGAAGGAGCAGTGTTGCTGGGAGCATGAAGCGGGTGTCGGGCTGCTGCGCTCCTGTGGAGGGAGCCAGCATTGCTGTCAGTTTCGCTCCCCACTGGCAAATTAACTATAATCCACCAGCGAGTTACCGGGACCCATTCCCCCCCCTCTCTCTCTTTTTCTCTTTCTCTCCCCCCCCCCCCCCAAGGATCTGCCTTTCGAAGTTGCGAATCAGGCTGGGAGTTGGATGCTTCTTGAGGTGGTGCCCAGCTTTTGCTTGGGTCCTCCCCTGGATGGCAGGCCTAAGACTGAGTGCTTGGCGCGGAGGGAATCGCAACTACAAAACTGCTTTTCAGTGACACTGAAGACTCCGAAGCATTGTTTCATGTGCCACCCTTAATGAGAGGAAAAAAAACAGAAATTGTGCATGATATTAATGCCAAGCATTGGCGTTAGTCTAAAGAAATATAACAATGCTCTTGTTTTATTTCAGCTGTACAAGCAGAGTATCCACAATGTCGTATCTGAATTTGTGCCTTTGATTATGAGCACCATCATGCTGCAGGTTACACCTCAAGCAAGGTAAAAAGTATTCCTCTGGGTGGTGCTAGAGACTGCAAGCAGCACTTGGCTTTGTTATGCAAATTCTTCTTTGGTTTCTGACCGTGTGCTGAAATTAATTTTGAAAAGTGGACTAGGAACAAAAACCCAGATGATAGAGTGAGGAGTCGCTATAGATACAGAATATAATCTGTGGGGAGATTTAACCGACTGAGGTGCAGGCAATTTTGGGCTTTTCATAAAAAAAATCTTCAAATCATAAGATTACATTATTTGGAGCAGCCCTTTATGGTTTGACAAATGATCGAAAGCTCTTCTATGACGGTAATAATCTTTCGTACACTTTTGCTGGTTTGTGTACTGATTCAGAAGACCTCTGAACCTGGTAATGAGAGTGACCAGAGCAGCACTCGAAGAGTTACTGCTGATTAAGGCAAACCTGCTTATCCCTGGAGGTGTGAAAGTGAAAGATCCATGGAATATCTGCCGCTCATGAGATCTTTTGGGTTGGGGTTGGTTGGATTGGGGTTGGTTGGGTTGAGATTGGTTCGTTGGTTGGTTTGTTGGGTTGGGGTTGGTTTGGGTTTGGTTGGGGTTGGTTGGGTTAATGCTGTAGGAAACCTTGAATTAGTTGATTTAAAAAAACATAGGTCTTTTTACCGAGCCATATCTGGAGTTTCTTAAGCAGTCCGATGCAGTACCAGTTTTGTGATGCTTTATATGCAGTGCTACACAATGTGTACCACTAACTCCTACTTGTAGAAAATGACACTGCATGAAGATTGCCACTTTGACATTTGGTTTAAAAGGCACCCTTCTCTTAACATTGCTTTCCACTGTTCTGGATGAATTGGCGCACACCTTGTTTGACTAAAATGTAAACTTCTGTTGATTTTAGAGAATTGGATCTTAAATTATATGCTTTTTATTGTAGGCAAAATAAACTTTACAACAAGGAGCTGTATGCCGACTTCATTGCTGCACAGATTAAAACTTTGTCCTTTCTTGCTTACATCATAAGAATCTACCAGGTACGTTCCTTTTTAATGGCAGTATAAATTTTGGTGAGTATATTTAGACAAGAAAAAAAGTTTTTCTTAAAAAGGAAATTAAACATGCAGGAGAGATTATGCATGTAATTTTGTTACTCTCTCTTTCTATAGGAGTTGGTTGGAAAGTATTCACAGCAGATGGTGAAAGGAATGTTACAACTGCTGACTAACTGTCCTTCTGAAACTGCCCACCTACGGAAGGAACTGTTAATCGCAGCCAAGCACATTCTAACTACCGACCTTCGCAACCGTATGTAGTTTGGAGTTTTTGTGCATTGCGTACACGAAAAGTCTTGTTAGAAAGTGCCAAGCTAATAAAATTGAACCGCTCATAGATGCGGGCATGCTGATTATTTTAACTGTGTCAAGTTATTTTCTCACTTCTCTCCTCACTCCCCACCCCATCTCCCTAGGCCACACAATCATATGTGAGTGGGCGAAGGACCTGGTTCTATTCCTCAGCCACTGCCGCCTTGAGTGGACAGCTAGAATGTGTACGGGAGCCCAGCTGATGACTCTCCTTTCAATGTTCTTGTGCTGGGACAGTTGGGCTTGTTGTCCCACCAGTGTGGGGGATTGGAGTGCCACTCTTGTGGTCCTCCGCCCGTTGGTGCTGTACATGGGTCCCCCTCTGCAGTGTTGCCTTTCCAAAGATAGTGGCTGTGTAGTGCAGTCAGTGTGTATTTATGGCATCTGTTAGGTTTATTTTCTATCTTATAAGCTGTGAAGTGAACTTCTCAACTTCTAGATGAGAGACCACAGTCTCTTAATCAGCAGCCACATGCCAATTGGTGTGTTTACCTTGTGAAATTAGATATTTACTATGCTGGACAGTAGCAGCACTGTAAATATGTTAGCATAATCTAATTGTGTTAATGTTTCACAAGGGAAAAGTTGATGACGTTTAATTAGTTTTATGTTTGCATTAATGAGAGAGAGTTGATGGCTTCTCTGCATAATACCAATCATTTGTTTTACAGAATTCATTCCATGCATGGATAAGCTGTTTGATGAATCTGTGCTAATAGGCTCAGGGTACACAGCTCGGGAAACGCTGAGGTAGGCGATCAGCCTGGTGCACTGGAAATATGCTGGGGCGTTTAATTAAATAGAGCCTGCACGTAAAAAGAAAATGCTCCGAGCGACCAGACTGCAGATGGCCTTAAGCATTAAAAGTTACCATAATTGAGGAGTCTACTTTGTTGCTTTAATGTTGACATTTTGTACATTTTCACTTTGCTGGCATTTTAATGTGAGCATGTTTGCAAGTATGTGTTTGGAATTTCATTATTACGAGCTCCAACACCATCGCACCCTAATTGTACCGCATGTTTGAATGTTTGGCAGTTGAAAATAAAAGGATTTCAGCTCTAATCATGATGTAATTAGAAGATACTTGATGGAAAGGGGAAGAAATGAGCCATTTTACTTAAGTATTAACACTTGTGAGGCAGACCTGCTAACTCATATGAGCAGATTCCTGAGCGTTCAGTAGACCTGCATTAGGACTGTAATGCGACGCTATCTCTTTCCCCATCACATTCGTGGTTCAACAAAGGTTCTTTCAAGCCATGATTTTTGATTTTTTTTGGATTAAATGCTAATATAATGGTAATTGGGATAGTGCAGCAACAGGTGCTATAAAGTGGAAAGACAGGATTCATTTCTCTCCTCATCAGTGAGCACCCTCACCCTAATGTATAGAACTGTATGACTATATGTGTGTGTAAAATAAAATTAATCATACAGCACAGAAGGAGGCCATTTGGCCCATCATGCCTGTGGGCATAAATTTCATACCTGTTACATAAAAAGTAACATATATATATATATATATATATATATATAACATTAATCTAAATATATATTTATATTACTTTATATGTAATCTGTATGAAACTATGTCCTAAGGCTTGTTAACTTGTGTAAACGTAAGTTGTGTAAAATAATTATTAAAACTTACTTGTGAGTAACCATTCATAGAATGGTACTGCACAGAAGGGGGCCATTTCAGCCCATCATGCCTGTGCTGGCAATTACCAGTGTATTTCAGTTTATGACTATGTGCAGTGAGACTTTTGTGTGGATGTTATATGCAGGAAATTATATTTCTGTTTTAAATCTTTTCTTCTTCAAAAACAGACCCCTGGCGTACAGCACTCTGGCCGATCTAGTGCATCACGTCCGACAGCATCTACCTCTGAATGACCTGGCCCTTGCTGTTCAGCTGTTTGCAAAGAATATAGACGATGAGTCATTGCCCAGCAGTATCCAGACAATGTCTTGTAAACTCCTGTTGAACCTCGTAGATTGTATTCGCTCAAAAAGCGAGCAGGAGAATGGGAATGGAAGAGATATTCTCATGAGAATGTTGGAGGTACAGAACAAGATTGCGCTGAATTTTAAAAATGTTTTCTTAGTAATTGCCGTTTGAACTTCTAACACTGGTGTTAAAAATAAGGACATCATGCATGAATTTAAAATGGGGACTGAATTATGTGTGCTTGCCCTGGTGCAGTTATCCCATACCCTCTAACCCTACTTTACCTGAGTCTGTACTTAGTATCTTCACTCCCTGTGCATAATTCCATAGATCGGCTGGTAGTATATTCAAAACTTTGCGTCCGCGCACGGTTCCTGTCAACTTTGTTCGTTTTATAAATTCCTACGTCCACATTTAAAATGGGAACTGCCTATGTAAACTTGTCACCTTGTAATTACATCCTTCCGCTAGTGATGGTGCTGGAAAGCCTCAGTTTTGCATCTTCCAGCTCCTCGGTCTGTTCTGCAGAGAATCTCCTACGCTCTAAATAACTCTACTCTGCTTCCCAAATTGCCGTAGTTTTTTCCATTTAACTATTAGTGTTATAAATTCTAATTATAATTTAGAGCTAAGGGAAGAATGTATGATTCTAAAATGAAGACTGCCAGCCCAGATCCAATAATGAGCTTAGGGTGCAATAGTGTGGGAAGGCAGGATTAATTTCTCTTCTCCCTTCCCCACTCCATCTGCTGCACCTTTGTTTTTATTTGTCTAATTTTGGGAGGTACTGACGAGGCATCTGTCTTGGAGATGACATTTAAAGACATAATCTGTGATTGAAGTTGCTGTTCAACTACAGGAGCAAAAAGAAAAGTTGATCAATTATCAGGGAGGTGGGATTTCTGTTAGTTGGCGACCTGACCAGTTTTAAAAAAAAAAGCAAAAAGTTACAATTTCCTGTTCCTGCCTCGATTTTAGGTCTTTGTGTTGAAGTTTCACACCATTTCTCGCTATCAGTTGTCCACCATCTTTAAGAAATGCAAACCACAGTCCGAGCTGACGGCCACAGATGCCCCCATAGCGGCAGCCCAAGCGACGCCCACATCATCTGTTCCTCCTCCTGCCCCTTCGACGCCCACCCTCCCTGCACCAGCGTTGGACAAACACGGGGACAAAGATAAAGAGGAGAAGCAGACCTTTCAAGTGTCTGACTGTCGCAGCTTGGTGAAGACGTTGGTTTGCGGTGTGAAGACAATTACATGGGGAATAACTTCATGCAAAGCGCCAGGAGGTAAGAGACAGATCCTTTGACATGCTTATTCTCGTGCTGTTTTATCTCCACTTGTAGGAGATCAGTCCTACGGCACGCACACTTCAATGGGATTTGAACATTTTCTACACAATCATTAATTTGTCTTGCGTGTTCCCAATTTCCTTCGCTCTACCGTTGGTGGCCGTGCTCTGGAATTCCTTCCGTAAACCTCTCCTCTCTCGCCTCCTTTAGGATGCTCCTTGAAATCTACCTCTGACAAAACTTTTGGTCACCCGTCCTAATATCTCATTATGTGGCTTGCTGTCAAATTTTTGTTTGATAATCGCTCCTGTGAAGGGCCTTGGGACGTTTTACTACGTTAAAGATGCTATATAAATGCAAGTTGTTGTTGAACAGCATTGATTTTTTTTATTCTTTCAAGCGGGCAGGTTTGGAAAGATTCAGCTGACAGTTGATATCAGACATGAATATCCAAATGTTGGGGGTGGTGGAGGGGGAAGAGAAGTGAAGGTTTGCACCATAAATACACAGTCCGCTAATGGCAAAGAATCGTGCGATTAGTATCTTTACCACGCGGCAGCGAGTAGCGCTGATGAATATTTTTTAAATGTATGAATCCATATGTGTAGTAACTGAATAAAATCATGTAAAAAAAGTTTTAAAACATTTCAGGAGCAATGCCATGGGAGATCTGCTAATGTATTAAAAAGGTCATTAAGTGCCATCTTAAAAGATACTTTTTCTTTTGTTTCTCAGAGGCATCGTTTATTCCCAACAAGCAATTACAGCCCAAAGAAACACAAATTTACATCAAGCTTGTTAAATATGCAATGCAGGCCTTGGATATATACCAGGTACAGTATTAACCCTGCACTTTGATAAGGTAGTTACTGCGTCGCGGTGTATTGCAAGTTTTGGCGTCTATTGGTGGTGTCCAAACTGCAGCCTGCCTGTCAGCCCCGTTTCCCCCAAGCTCTGGTAATCCAGCCATTGAAGCCCAGACAACTCAGTTCTGTTTGCCCTTATTTGCTGGGTCATCCTGTTTAAACTTGTGGGGCTGGATGAGTGAAAAGGACCGTTTTCAGCGCTGTTTCCTCATTAGTGAATCAATCCTACATCAGAACGCCAAGCTCTGCTGGTATCAGCAACTTGAGATAGATGCTGATAATTGGGAGCGTGGGTTTAAATGATACCTGTAAACCCCCCCACCCTGAAGCTCCACTGTATATCCCCATGTGACTCATGCAGACAGAAAACTTCCAATGCCCCTGTTTCTTTTTTTAAAATTATTCGTTCATGGGATGTGGGCGTCGCTGGCGAGGCCAGCATTTATTGCCCATCCCTAATTGCCCTTGAACCGCTGCAGTCCGTGTGGTGAAGGTTCTCCCACAGTGCTGTTAGGTAGGGAGTTCCAGGATTTTGACCCAGCGACGATGAAGGAACGGTGCTATATTTCCAAGTCGGGATGGTGTGTGACTTGGACGGGAACGTGCAGGTGGTGTTGTTCCCATGTGCCTGCTGCCCTTGTCCTTCTAGGTGGTAGAGGTCGCAGGTTTGGGAGGTGCTGTCGAAGAAGCCATGGCGAGTTGCTGCAGTGCATCCTGTGGATGGTACACACTGCAGCCACAGTGTGCTGGTGGTGAAGGGAGTGAATGTTTAGGGTGGTGGATGGGGTGCCAATCAAGCGGGCTGCTTTGTCCTGGATGGTGTTGAGCTTCTTGAGTGTTGTTGAAGCTGCACTCATCCAGGCAAATGGAGAGTGTTCCATCACACTCCTGACTTGTGCCATGTAGATGGTGGAAAGGCTTTGGGGAGTCAGGAGGTGAGTCACTCGCCACAGAATACCCAGCCCCTAACCTCATGTAGCCACAGTAATTATATGGCTGGTCAATGGCGACCCCCAGGATGTTGATGGTGGGGGATTCAGCGATGGTAATGCCGTTGAATGTCATGGGGAGGTGGTCAAACTCTCTCTTGTTGGAGATGGTCATTGCCTGGCACTTGTCTGGCGTGAATGTTACTTGCCAGTTATCAGCCCAAGCCTGGATGTTGTCCAGGTCTTGCTGCATTCAGGCTCAGACTGCTTCATTATCTAAGGGGTTGCGAATGGAACTGAACACTATGCAATCATCATCGAACATCCCCATTTCTGACCTTATGATGGAGAGAAGGCCATTGATGAAGCAGCTGAAGATGTTTGGGCCTAGGACACTACCCTGAGGAACTCATGCAGCAATGTTCCAGCCACTGGAGAGTTTTCCCCCTGATTCCCATTGACTTCAATTTTACTCGGGCTCTTTGGTGCCACACTCGATCAAATGCTGCCTTGATGTCAAGGGCAGTCACTCTCACCTCACCTCTGGAATTCAGCTCTTTTGTCCATGTTTGGACCAAGGCTGTAATGAGGTCTGGAGCTGAATAGTCCTGGCGGAACCCAAACTGAGCATCGGTGAGCAAGTTATTGGTGAGTAAGTGCCGCTTGATAGCATTGGCAACGACACCTTCCATCACTTTGCTGATGATTGAGAGTAGACTGATGGGGCGGTAATTGGCCGGATTGGATTTGTCCTGCTTTTTGTGGACAGGACATACCTGGGCAATTTTCCACATTGTCGGGTAGATGCCAGTGTTGTAGCTGTACTGGAACAGTTTGGCTAGAGGCGGGCTAGTTCTGGAGCACAAGTCTTGAGCACTACAGCCGGGATGTTGTCGAGGCCTATAGCCTTTGCTGCATCCAGTGCACTCAGCCATTTCTTGATATCACGTGGAATGAATCGAGTTGGCTGAAGGCTGGCTTCTGTGATGGTGGAGAAATCGGGAGGAGGCCGAGATGGATCATCCACTCGGCACTTCTGGTTGAAGATGGTTGCAAACGCTTCAGCCTTGTCTTTTGCACTCACGTGCTGGACTCCGCCATCATTGAGGATGGGGATGTTAACAGCCTTCTCCTCCCGTTAGTTGTTTAATTGTCCACCACCATTCACGACTGGATGTGGCAGGACTGCAGAGCTTTGATCTGATCCGTTGGTTGTGGAATCGCTTAGCTCTGTCTATAGCATGTTGCTTCTGCAGTTTAGCATGCATGTAGCCCTGAGTTGTAGCTTCACCAGGTCAGCACCTCATTTTTAGGTACACCTGGTGCTGCTCCTGGCATGCTCTTCTACACTCCTCATTGAATGAGGGTTGATCCCCTGACTTGTTGGTAATGGTAGAGTGAGGAATATGCCGGGCCATGAGGTTACAGATTGTGCTGGAATACAATTCTGCTGCTGCTGATGGCCCACAGCGCCTCATGGATGCCCAGTTTTGAGCTGCTAGATCTGTTCTGAATCTGTCCCATTTAGCACGGTGGTAGTTTCACACACGTTGGATGGTGTCCTCAGTGCGAAGACGGGACTTCGTCTCCACGCGGACTGTGCTGTGGTCACTCCTACCAATACTGTCATGGACAGATGCATCTGCGACAGGTAGATTGGTGAGGACAAGGACAAGGCCAAGTAGGTTTTTCCCTCGTGTTGATTCGCTCACCACTTGCCGCAGGCCCAGTCTGGCAGTTATGTCCTTCAGGACTCGGCCAGCTCGGTCAGTAGTGGTGCTACCGAGCCACTCTTGGTGATGGACATCGAAGTCCCCCACGCAGAGTACATTCTGTGCCCTTGCTACCCTCAGTGCTTCCTCCAAGTAGTGCTCAACATGGAGGAGGACTGATTCATCAGCTGAGGGAAGGCGGTAGGTGGTAATCAGCAGGAGGTTTCCTTGCCCATGTTTGACCTGATGCCATGAGATTTCATGAGGTCCAGAGTCAATGTTGAGGACTCCCAGGGCTACTCCCTCCTGACTGTATATCACTGTACCGCCAACGGCAGGACAGACCCAGGGATGGTGATGGAAGAGTCTGGGATGTTGGCTGAATGGTATGATTCTGTGAGTATGGCTATGTTGGGCTGTTACTTGTCTAGTCTGGGACAGCTCTCCCAATTTTGGCACAAGTTCCCAGATGTTCGTGAGGAGGACTTTGCAGGGTCGACTGGGTTTGGTTTGCCTTTGTCGTGTCCGGTGCCGAGTGGTCCGATGCCGGGTGGTCTGTCCGGTTTTATACTTATGACTTTTTTTAGGAAGATTGTACAAGTGAGTGGCTTGCTATGCCATTCCAGAGGGCAATAAAGAATCAACCACATTGCTGTGGGTCTGGAGTTACATATAGGCCAGACCGGGTAAGGACGGCAGGTTTCCTTCCCTAAAGGACATTAGTGAACCAGATGGGTTTTTACGACAATCTGGTAGTTTCATTACTGATGCTAGTTTTTTAATTCCAGATTTTATTTAATTAATTGAATTTAAATTCCCCAGCTGCCATGGCGGGATTTGAACTCATGACTCCGAATTATTAGTTCAAGCCTCTGGATTATTAGTCCAGTAACATAACCATTATGCTACCGTACCCATAAGTTAATACCCAATTTGCTTTCAAGTGTTTGAGTTGGCTGAAAACAGTGCAATATAAGGAGGGATGTTCTGAAAGAGATCAGAAAGAGATGCACACCTTATACAAAGTGTGTATTTGAAGAAAACGGTGGGTGAGGGGGGAAGAACACACCCATTTTTGTAAAGGCTGACACTAATTTCAGAGAATCATACAGCACAGAAGGAGGCCATTCGGCCCATTGTGCCTGTGCCGGCTCTTTGAAAGAGCTGACTAATTAGTTCCACTCCCCCGCTTTTACTCCATAACCCTGCAGATTTTTCCTTTTCAAGAATCTGCTTTCACCACCCTTTCAGGCGGATCATAACTTGCTGTGTAAAAAAAAAAAATTATTCTCCTTTTCTACTGATTTCAGTACCCTCATTTGCAATAGACATTTCATGTGAAATGCTAATGCTGTATTTAAAGGAATTTCCCTTTAACGTCTAATGGTTTTAATCAATCTCTGGCTCTAGGTACAGATCGCTGGCAATGGGCAAACGTACATTCGAGTGGCAAATTGCCAGACGGTGAGGATGAAGGAAGAGAAGGAGGTCTTGGAACATTTTGCTGGTGTTTTCACTATGATGAATCCGTTGACATTTAAAGAGATATTTCAAACAACTGTGCCGTACATGGTTGAAAGAATTTCGAAGAACTATGCACTTCAGGTGACAGGCGTTCTCATGCACCTTTTTAATGAAGATTTAATCAGTACAAGTGATGCATAAACTACTGCCATGTAAGGGATTTTTTTTCTAGTACAGGGGAAAGAATTTAAGCTGAAACAAAAGCAAAATACTGCAGATGCTGGAAATCTGGGAAAAAAAAGAAAATGCTGGAAAACACTCAGCAGGTCAGGCAGCATCTGTGGAGAGAGAAACACAGGGTTAACGCTCCAGGTTGATGACCTTTCATCAGAACTCAACTGAAAATAAATATTTAATGTAGTATGGAAAGAGAAGGGGAGCGTAGAGTTCTGGAAAGGAGAAAAGTTTTATTGAGCTGTGTCTCAAGTTGCACAGCTCAATAACATCAACAGCTTGCATTTGTGTAGTGCCTGTAACGTAGCAAAACGTCCCATGGCGCTTCACAGAAGCGTATTCATAAAACAATTGACACCGAGCCGAAGAACTTTAGTCGTTCAAAACTTATGTCACAATGTCTGCGCCTTAAGAGGCGTTTTATGGTGAGTAAGAGCTCTTCGATATCTGGTCAGAGTTATGCTTTTGGGGTCCAGACTAGCAAACGGTTCCCTTGAACACAATTAGCGATCCTTCCCAAAATAAATATACTGTACATTACTACTATAGACTGCTGTTTCTTTCATAAGCCATAGACATTTATAATTGTTTTTCAATTTTGCGTCAATGTGCTGATTTTGTGCTAATCCGAATTTCATGTATTTTTATTTTTTCACCGTGTGAGTTCAACATGAAATCAGATACTGCTTTATGATGTCCTGGGATGAGAGGGTTGTCCCAGGAGGAGAGATTGAGTAGAATGGGCCTATACTGTCTGAGGTTTAGAAGAATGAGAGGTGATCTCATTGAAACATATAAGGTTCTGAGAGGACTTGACAGGGTAGATGCTGAGAGGTTGTTTCCCCTGGCTGGTGAGTCTAGAACTAGTGGGCATATTCTCAGCATAAGGGGTCAGCCATTTAGGACTGAGAGGAGGAATTTCTTCACTCCGAGGGTTGTGAATCTTTGGAATTCTCTACCTCTGTGGTAGAGGGCTGTGGATGCTGAGTCGATGAGTACATTCAAGGCTGAGATCAATAGATTTTTGGACTCTAGGGGAATCAAGGGATATGGGGATCGGATGGGAAAGTGGAGTTGAGGTCAAAGATCAGCCATGATCTTATTGAACGGCGGAGCAGGCTCGAGGGGCCATATGGCCTACTTCTCCTATTTCTTATGTAAAATTCTTTTCTTTTAAACTGTACTTTTGATTCATTGTCTGCTGCAGATTGTGGCCAACTCGTTCTTGGCGAACCCGTCTACGTCAGCTCTATTTGCTACAATTCTGGTGGAATATCTTCTGGACCGGCTTCCAGAAATGGGCTCCAACGTTGAGCTCTCCAATCTCTATCTCAAGCTGTTCAAGCTGGTGTTTGGCTCTGTGTCTCTCTTCGCAGCCGAAAATGAACAGATGCTGAAGGTAAGGAGGCGGTGCAGAAGTAACTGAGAAACATGATTGTAAATTCTCGCAGTTGTGCGGACAATGTACAGAGAGTATAGTGTTTCACAATAAGAGGTTAGTGTGTAAATAAAACACTACAAATTTTATGACCGTTTCAATGCAGAAGTAGTGCAGCTGATGGGGTTAGATGAAGAGGGGTTGGAGGAGGCTCGAGTGGAGCGTGAACGCCAGCATAGACCAGTTGGGCCGAATGGCTTGTTCTGGTGCTGTAGGCTCTATGTAATTCTAGTGCTTGGGGAAGAAGCTGGTAGAACTTAGCAAGAATTCAGTTGCGCGTGGACTGAAAGAAGAAAAATGAACGACTCTTAGGGAGATTTCAACATCTAAATAAAACTGAGTTCCGGATCAGTTAGGTCCAAAGAATCCAGTTGAGG
This sequence comes from Heptranchias perlo, assembly GCF_035084215.1. Classification (NCBI taxonomy): domain Eukaryota; kingdom Metazoa; phylum Chordata; class Chondrichthyes; order Hexanchiformes; family Hexanchidae; genus Heptranchias; species Heptranchias perlo. The sequence goes on along the minus strand of NC_090346.1, from coordinate 47,115,899 downwards.
TGTCTGGCTTTAAGTTCATTATTGCTGTCTGCTTCGTCCCCATGACAAATGAGAGGTTCCAATTCCAGCTGTTTAAATAACATTTTTTTTTGGATTGCTTCAGTTCTCAAACTGTCCAAATATCTCCGGTATTGTTTCAATGTTCTTAAACTCAGGATGCAGTTAGAAGAATAAAGAAATAAAGAAACCCTTTGGACTGCTTGTGTTGCGGGTGCTGGGAGCGATACACGAGAAAGAAGTTGATTTTATTTCGTGCCGTATCACGTCCTCAGTATCCCAGAGCCCTTCACAACCAACCAGTTACATTTTGTTTTAAGTTAGTCACTGTTGTTAGGTAGGCAAATCTGCGTTTAGTAGTTGCTGCTTTCCTCCTTCCTCCCCTTCCAGTAATCACCTTAAATGTTTGTTGTAGCTCAAAACCCTTGTATAATTTTTGGAATGTTTGAAAAAATATATTAGATTTTGACTGATCGAAATGATGTGACTGTTTTGAAAGGTGGCTTTTCTTGGTGATGAATGGTTCAGCATCTAATTTTGCTATATGAAGGTCACTTTAAAATATTATATTTAAAAAAAACCTCTATTTTGTTCTCCACTGTCAGAAAATTCAAGGTCGAGTGAATTTAATGAGCTGTAACAGCAATTTAAATGTTTGGATTCTTTGGTCTGTATGTTAATGCTGCATCACTAGTTTAGGGAATAGCTGTTTAAACCATTGAACTTCACTGAGCAATAAGGATTCTCTAATGTGCATATGGTGGCATAATTTTTTGAAAACATTCATAAACAAAGTTGTAAGTTAAATTTGCAAATCATCTCTAATTTTTCCATTGAGGTAACTTTTACTTAAGGAACAGTGGGCCACGTTTTCTCGATCACGTGAAATTGGATGAGGTGGGAATCTGTGTATTGTCATATGCTGTTGGTTGAGGGATAAATATTGGTCAGGACACCAGGGTGAACACCCCTGCTGTTCTTCGCAATAGTGCCATGGAATCTTTCACGTCCACCTGTGAGGGCAGACAGGGCCTCGGTTTACATAAGAACATAAGAAATAGGAGCAGGAGTAGGCCATCCGGCCCCTCGAGCCTGCTCCGCCATTGAACAAGATCATGGCTGATCTTCTACCTCAACGCCATTTTCCTGCACTATCCCCATATCCCTTGATGCCTCTAATATCTAGAAATCTATCGCTTTCTGTTTTGAATGTACTCAATGACTGAGCCTCCACATCCCTCTGGGGTGGGAGAATTCCAAAGATTCACTACCCTCTGACTGAAGTCATTTTTCCTCATCGCGGTCCTAAATGGCCTACCCCTTATTCTGAAACTGTGACCCCTGGTTCTAGACTCCCCAGCCAGGGGAAACATCCTCCCTGCATCTACCCTGTCGAGCCCTGTAAGAATTTTGTATGTTTCAATGAGATCACCTCTCATTCTTCTAAACTCTATATAGAATACACACCTAGTCTACTCATTCTCTCCTCATACGACAATCCCACCATCCCAGGAGTCAGTCTGGTGAACCTTCGTTGCACTCCCTCTGGCAAATATATCCTTTCTTAGGTAAGGAGACAAAATTGTACACAATACTCCAGGTGCGGTCTCACCAACGGCCTATATTATTGCAATGAGACATCTTTACTCCTGTACTCAAATCCTCTTGTAATAAAAGCCAACATACCATTTGCCTTCATAATTGCTTGCTGCACCTGCATGTTAGATTTCAGTGACTCATGTACAAGGGCACCCAGGTCCCTTTGAACATCAACATTTCCCAATTTCTCACCATTTAAAAAAATACTCTGCATTTCTGTTTTTCCTACCAAAGTGTCTAACTTCGCATTTTTCCACATTATATTCCATCTGCCATGTTCTTGCCCAATCACTTAGCCCGTCTATATCCCCTTGAAGCCTCTTTGCATCCTCTTCACAACTCACATTCCCACCTAGTTTTGTGTCATCAGCAAACTTGGAAATATTACATTTGGTCCCCTCATCCAAATCATTGATATAGATTTTGAATAGCTGGGGCCCCACTATTCACAGTCTGCTAACCTGAAAAAGACCCGTTTATTCCCACTCTCTGTTTTCTGTCTGTTCTCAATCCATGCCAGTATATTACCCCCAATTTCATGTGCTCTAACTTTTTTCACCTGTCTCCTTTGAGGGACCTTATTAAAGCCTTCTGAAAAGCCAAATACACCGCATCCACTTGTTCCCCCATATCTATTCTACTAGTTGCATCCTCAAAGAATTCCAATAAGTTTGTCAAACATGATTTCCCTTTCATAAATCCACGTTGACTCTGCCAAATCCTTTTATTATTTCCTAAGTGTCCTGTTATCACATCCTTTATAATAGATTCTAGCATTTTCCCTACTACTGATGTCAGGCTAACAGGTCTATAGTTTTCTCTCTCCCTTCTTTCTTAACTAGTGGGGTTACATTTGCTACCCTCCAACCTGCAGGAACCATTCCAGAATCTATGGAATTTTGAAAGATGACAACCAATGCATCCACTATCTCTATAGCCACCACTTTCAAAACCCTGGGATGTAGATCATCAGGTCCTTGGGATTTATCGACTTTCAGTCCCATTCATTCCTCTAGTACTATTTTTTTTTACTAATACTAACTTCTTTCAGTTCCTCATTCTCGCCAGACCTTTGGGTCTCTAGTATTTCTGGGAGGTTTTTATGTCGTCTTCCGTGAAGACAGACACATAGTATTTGTTTAATTTCTCTGCCATTTTCTAAGTGTCTCATCCGAAAGTCGGTACCTCCCAACAGTGCAGCACTCTCCCAGTACTGCACTGGAGTGTCAGTCTAGATTTTGTGCTCAAGTCTCTGGAATGGGACTTAAACCCACAATCCTCTGACTGCGAGGTGAGAGTGTTACCCACTGAGCCACGGCTGACACCAATCCCAGACCGGAAACCCTCTAACCCCAAATTTCATTGTATTTTAGCCACACCTGCACAAGATTGTGAACAGTTCCATGGAGCTTGCACAAACGGCCAAAGAGCCGTACAATTACTTTCTGTTGCTTCGAGCACTTTTCCGATCCATTGGGGGTGGCAGCCACGATCTCCTTTATCAGGAGTTTCTACCATTACTGCCTAACTTACTGCAAGGTAAGAACGCAATTACATTAGGTTCTGACTGTTCAGCTGACGAAATAACCCGAGGTTCAATCATTATATTTCAAGCTTTGGTAAAATGTATTGCGCACTTAATTGAAATGAGCATTAGCCAACGGAAGTTCCTTATTGGAGATAATTCCTTTTGAGCCCTAAATCTGCTTTGTAGTTTGCAGCTACAGGACTGAAAATGTATCACTTGTAAATGGATTTTCTATATGTTGTAATGCATAGAACCGGAATATTTCCTGTTTCAGTATTTTTAAATCAAATGGGCATATTTTTATTAATTTTCAATATTCAGAGCATTAATATTTTTTATTGCAGCATTGTATAAGTTTAGCAAACTAAATGTTAGAGGTGAAAAAGCAATGACCCCTAAAACTGTACTTTAACTATATGGCTTTTGCATAGGATAAATAGCTCAACACCTATTGACAATGAAAAAAGAACAGAATAGTAGATGTAATTACTGCCATACTTAAGTTGTTCTTTTTGCAGGGCTGAATATGCTGCAGAGCGGCCTGCATAAGCAACACATGAAAGATCTCTTTGTCGAGCTGTGTTTAACTGTGCCTGTCCGACTCAGCTCCCTCTTGCCTTACCTGCCAATGCTGATGGATCCATTAGTATCTGCACTCAACGGCTCCCAGACTCTGGTCAGTCAGGGCCTGCGGACATTGGAACTGTGCGTTGACAACCTGCAGCCCGATTTTTTGTATGATCACATCCAGCCAGTGCGAGCGGAGCTCATGCAGGTAAAACCGGGGCACTGTTATACATTAGGCGATGTGAATCTGTCAAACATTTATTTTCTGTTTCACTGTATATTAATGGATGAATAGATCAAAGAATCTTACAGCGCAGAAGTACGGCCCATCGTGTCTGTGCCGGCTCTTTGAACGAGCTACCCAATTAGTCCCACTCCCCTGATCTTTCCCCATAGCCCTGCAAATTTTTCCTTTTCAAGTATATATCCAATTCCCTTTTGATAGTTACTATTGAATCTGTTTCCACCGCCCTTTCAGGCAGTGCATTTTAGATCATAACAACTCACCGTGTCAAAAAAAAAATTCTCCTCATCTCTCCCCTGGCTTTTTTTGCCAATTATCTTAAATCTGTGTCCTCTGGTTACCGACGCCCGTGCCAGTGGAAACAGTTTCTCCCTATCTACTCTATCGAAATCCCTCATAATTTTTGTACACCTACTTTGAATAACCACGAGTGGGATTAGAACAGAATAATGTACTAAATATATTATCGGGGGTTGGAGCTCTAGTTGTGAGACACTGCAATATTACATAAAGTGGAAAATGTATAGATTATTTATATCTTGCCCTGTTGTCTAACCTGATTCATTTTTTTTTTAGAACTGATTAAACTCCCAGTTGCATTTGAAATGATCAGACTAGCTGCATCCAACATAGAAGCTTCACAGCAGAAATAACCTGCGATCTTAGCAGTTCTGTAAAAAGCAAGTCATACAAATTGCATTTAACAAAGGGAAAACTCTTAAGTAGTTCAAATCATAGCATTTCACTGAAATTTAAATTGGTAATTGCATTGTAGTTCTGAAAGATAAGGAAATTGAAGTGGCTTCATCAATGGTTTTCAGGGGAAAAAAGTGAACAGTGAATGGTTGTGAATCTGTGCCCCAAATTACTGTTACATAAAGATGTAATTGCACATTCATTATTATTGTATAAAGTTATCACCTTATGGAATAATACTGGAAACTGGAGCTACCAATTCCCTCTCCCCGCTACTGCAGTAAACTGGGCGTATTCAGTTGTTTTATGGCAGTACTGTATAATCCTGATAATTCAATGTTTTATTTGAGATTAAAAACATTTTGAATTATCCAATAATTTGAATTAAGGAATGTAAATAACAGCAAAAGTGGCAATTTAGTGCTTTTAAAAATGAAATCATTAAATAATTTGAATTAAAAGTATTAGATTATAATACACTTTATTCTGGGTCAAGAATGTAACTTCTCTTTCCGCCTTAGGGACCAGTGAATTTGACAAGATAATTACAGTTTTTGTCCTTGTAAAGAATATAAATTTTTTAGAAGCTCAAAAGACTATTGATCCCAAGTGAACATATTGCTCTTTCATCAACTTGCTGCCTTATATATATTAATCCCATCTCTCTTCAGAAATAAATCCAGTTGTCCATTTATACTGTCCGTCTCTGATGACTATTTCCATAACTCAGTTATCTTTGAGTGAAGAACTCCCTTCTTATTCATAACTTTCCCAGTTTCAGCTGGTGTCTGCCAGTATTTCAAGACTTCGCTGTATTTGAGCACTTTGCCTGGATCAACTTTGTTAATTCCCTGAATAATATTGAAAGCTTCAATTAGCTCACAGTTTCTTTTTCTGAAGAACCAGCCCAACTTTCTTAACTTTTAAACAGAATTTCTGATACCTACAGTCATCTTTGTTGTTGACCCTGTAGCCATACAAGAGCAATAGTATCCTTCCTGAGATTGGTCCTGACCATTGTCTTGTACAGGAGCACTGCAATCTTTTCAGAGTTTATTTCTTTTTTTTCTCACTCTCCCTCACCTCACTCACTCACTCACTGACTGGAGAGGGTGGGGGAGACGAGGAATGGTGTCAGGAGTGGAGCTGTGGTACATCTGAACATTGCTGTGATCTTTTGGTAATGTTGTTTGCTGTTGTAATTGTTATAGTCTTGTGTTTGCTGTTCAGAATCTCAAACCTCCTGAGCTTCAAAAAGAATTAAAAGGCATCAAAATACATGAGGCACAGTAAATAATGCTGAACGGGATCAGTAACATTTAATTTTCCGCACCGCACCGCACTGCACTACTGTTCAAATCTTTGGCTGTATTGTAATTGCACCTGAAGTCATTTGGAGGAAAATACTGGGCGTATTTGCGAAGAACAGTTTGAGTATGATGGATGCTTTTTCTATTTAAGACTGTTCCTATTTATTTTTTCTGGGGGAGGAATGCAGGATTAAGAAGTGCAGACCCATACATTCTAATCAGGATCATAGGCCAGGCGATGTGTACTGTAACATTGATAATATTAAAATGTACTATTTAACTGCACTGTTCAGTTACCAATCTACAATTAAATGAGCTTTCAGTAAGATAAATTAGCCCAAGTAGTGAGAAAAAGGCTGTTTGGCCCCTAAACTCTGTCCCCTCCACAACTATATACAAACTGTTTTATCAAAGCCACACCTAATTTACTTCACCTCCTAAGGAAAGGTTTGGCAGCATTTCTAATCCCCTCTTTCTCCCCCCTCCCCCCTTCACACAGTTCTGAATACCTACCCAACACTTAATCCTACATTTTGCATCCTGACCTTCCTTAGTATTACATAAAATTACGTAGAATTTACAGCACAGAAACTGGCCTATTGGCCCAACTGGTCCATGCTGGTGTTTATGCTCCACACGAGCCTCCTCCCTCCCTACTTCATCTCACCCTATCATTATATCTTTCCATTCCTTTCTCCCTCATATACTTATCTAGCTTCCCCTTATTATGATCATTTCATGGCCCCACCCGTTCAGGTAATATCATATTTCATACAGCAACTGGTTATATATGTAGTTCCTAACCAGCTTTTCTTTTTAAAGGTGTTAATTTACTTCACGTTTGGTTGGGAGACTCTTCCACATGTCCATGACTCTAGTTAATTTTTCTTCTAATCTCCAGTTATATTTCCTGAGACTTGACAGGTTATCAAATAACCTGCTTGAATCTGCTTTATTCAATCCTCGAAGCATTTTGAAACCTGGATCATTTTTTTTTTAACGCAGCGAGATCTGGAATGCACTGCCTGAAATGGTGGTGGAAGCGGATTCAATAGTAACTTTCAAAAGGGAATTGGATTTCTACTTGAAGGGAGAAAATTGCAGGGCTAGGCCGAAAGAACAGGGTGAGTGGGACGAATTGGATAGCTCTTTCAAAGAGCAGGCACAGGCACGATGGGCCGAACGGCCTCCTTCTGTGCTGTATGATTCTATGCCTCCCCTCAATCTTCCGTTCTCCCATGATGATGCATTGTATTCTGGGTGTATTTTCACAATTTAGTGTGGGGTATCTAAGCTTTTTGGGGTGCATAGGTGCTTACCATTGATGTTCGGAGGCCATGTGTAAAGTTTAAATCCATTTTCTCATCAGTTTGCATATATTAACAGATCTTGGTGTTCTGATTTACGACTTATCCATCAAAATGCCAGCAACAGACATTCCAAACTCTTACGCCCACAAACTATCTGAGTGCAAATAGGATTGAGCTGCTAGCTTTGAGAGCTGGATTGCTGGGGCTCGGGCGTCATACGTGGCCCATGACCTCAGTTTAGGGACGTAAAAACAGAAAATGCTGAAAACACTCAACACTGTTTCTCTCTCCACAGATGCTAACATGTCAGGTTGATGACCTTTCTTCAGAACTAGGTCTCAGTTTAGGCACCCCTGATTTATCACACCAAGTCCCAGATCCATCCTTACCAGTAATATTTATCTCTGTATCGTGTAGTTGTTACTCTAGTTATAGAACAAATGTCAAAATGCACAAGATGCAACTGTAACAAATACTAAATTAACATATGTTGCTTTTGCATTTTTTTTGGTAGGCTTTATGGCGCACCTTACGCAATCCGGCTGACAGTATCTCCCACGTGGCCTACCGTGTACTGGGCAAGTTTGGTGGCAGCAACCGGAAGATGCTGAAGGAGTCCCAGAAACTACAGTATGTTGTCACGGAGGTGCAAGGGCCTAGCATTACAGCCGAGTTTTCAGACTGTAAGGCATCTATTCAGCTTCCTATGGAGAAGGTGAGGCTCACGTACTCTGTTGCTAACAGAATATGTCTGGCTTGCGCATCATTAGTTCTTAGTGCTCGTCAAGATGAGGGGAGTGCTAGCAATCGGAACACTTAATAATTGATCGTCAGCCCGTGGCTCAGTGGGTAGCACTCTCGCCTCTGAGTCAGAAGGTCATGGGTTCAAGTCTCCATTCCAGAGACTTGAGCACAAATTCCCAGCACTGAGGGAGTGCTGCGCTGTCGGAGGTGCCGTCCTTCGGTTGAGACACTGAACCGAGGCCCCGTCTGCCCTCTCAGGTGGATGTAAAAGATCCCATGGCACTATTCGAAGAAGAGCATGAGAGTTCTCCCCGGTGTCCTGGCCAATATTTATCCCTCAACCAACATGACTAAAACAGATTAGTTGGTCATTATCACATTGCTTTACAAGCATTTTGGAACAGGAACCATGTCTGTTTCTTTCACACCCTGGAGTTTGCTGAGGCCAGTTGTAGGATTAGCTCTTCAGAGCTTAAACTGCTGCTGTTGTGTTTTATTCTCCTCTCCCCCTGCCCCCCCCCCCCCCCCCAAGACGGCTGAGTTTTTAGATTTTCATTAATTGTTCCCACTTCAACCCTTACCCTTACCTTACCGGTATCACCCAAATAAAATGGCCTCCGAGCAGTAACTAATTATATTCCGGGGTTCTTGTCACTAGGTTACTTTGTGAAACTTCTAAATTGAAATATCTTACCACATCGATTCCTGCCACTTGATGGCACTGTGTGTGAACAGCAGTGTATTGCAGTTTTGTTTGAGTGCAGCTTTTATGTATTCAGTATTGAGAGTCATTACAGTGCCACAATGTGGCAAGAATTGGGTACTGTAGCAGTGTCATGAAACATCCCATCCTACTGGGTCTGTAAGGAAAATGCATCCCCCATTCTTAGCTGTGGAATCGTGCATGTTGCCTAGTAAAGGAAAGAAAAAGAAAGAACTTTTATTTAAATAGTGCCTTTCACGACCTCAGGGCGTCTCAAAGCGCTCTACAGCCACTGAATACCTTTAAAGTGGAGTCACTGTTGTAATGTAGGCAACACGGCAGCCAATTTGTGCACAGCAAGGTCCCACAAACAGCAATGAGATAAATGAACAGATCATCTGTTTTAGCTGTTGGTTGAGGGATATATATTGGCCAGGACACCAGGATAATTCCCCTGGTTGTCTCCGAAATAGTGCCACGGGATCTTTTACGTCCACCTGAGAGGGCAGGCGGCGTCTTATCCGAAAGACGGCACCTCCGACGGTGCAGCGCTCCCGCGGTACTGCACTGGGAGCCTCAGCCTAGATTATGTGCTTAAGTCTGTGGAGTGGGACATGAGCCCACGACCTTCTGACTCAGAGGGAGAGTGCTACCCGCTGAGCCACGGCTGACACCTGGTAGAGGAAAGGACTAACTGGGGAATGAGTTGACCCAGGCTTTGCCTGCACCCCTTGTTGAAGCAGTATTTCCAGAGGTCTCTTAAGCTAGTGGAGGCACACTACCTTTTGTAGTAAAACTGAAGTAAAATCCAGAGGGCCTGCAACATCTATGTTATGATGGGAGGAAAAAGAAAATGTCTCAGCAGTCTCAGTACACTGGCTCAAGATGCCACTGCAAAGCTGATGGCCGTTTTTCTTTTTTCGTCCTTGCGTCTCGGACCATGTTGAATATGACGATCCTGCAAGTACCTTCAGCTGGAATGTATTTGCAGGGACCCTGTTTGTTTCCTAATTTTAAGACAGTAAAAAAAAAAGTTGGAGTGACATTAAAATCTGGCCTTAATGCGCTTTACCACTGTTGCTGGCTCTACATTGAGTATTTTGCTTCTGCCTCCTCCTCCCTCCCCCCTGCTCCCCTTTATATCGGTTATTTCTGGTTAATTGTTCTTTTTGATGCTGCCAATTCTGCCTCTGGTTTCACTCCAACTTTTCGGGCGCTCTCATTCACATTGCAGCACAATTCCAATTACTGAAAATATTAAATAAACCCATAACTTGTTACTACTTCATTAAAAAACGATTACTGCCTCACCCTTCAAACTGAAAGCTCCCCTCCTAAAAGTACGTTTAAAAAAAATGCAATTAAAAGATTAGAAATTATGTCACAGCTGTGGGGTGATCATTGTAATTTATTCAAATTCATCAATCACTTAACTGTGTCAAACAGACAACAGGTTGTGTTGGAAAAATATTATTAAGTGAATGGACTGTGTAGTTGGTGAATCATAAAGGATCGGGTGAAGCATTTAAACCTTAAACGATTCCATTTAAATATCACACTCCAGAAATTGTTTAAACCACCCCTCAGCCCCCCCACCCCCCGCCTTTCTCTCCTGCAGACAGTGACTTTTCCCTGAGTGCGATTTGGCGCCAATTTGCTGATCACTGTCCAATCCTTATGCAGCTGGTCAGTCTTCATGCATGAGCCCAGACAGTGAGTGTCGATAGGCTTTCGACCACAGGGATTGTTGCAACCAGCCCCTGATCCTGTCCCTTTCCAGCTGCTCGTGCACCTGCTTTTCCAGCAGGGTTCACCAGACAGTGATCAGGAGCAGGAACCTTTGCTGATTTGTTTTTTTTCTCCCTAATCCGGTGGTGACTAGGCCCTTCGTGCCTTCGCTGTGGTTCTGGTTGAGATCAGCTAACTCAGTACAAATGATGGAATATTACTTAACACCTTTCTAGCTCAGCTATGTACATGATTCTGACTTTTTTTTAAAAGCACACAATGCAAAAAGCTATTTTATCGTTAGAAAGAAAGACTTACATTTATATAGCACTTTTCACGACCTCAGGATGTCCCAAAGCACTTTACAACCAATGAAGTACTTTTTTGAAGTGTAGGCGCTGTAGGATATGTAGCTCTGTAAAAGTGCCAGTTTGGTGCAGGGCTGCTGTGGTGGGGATGAGGATTTTAGAATCATAGGACTTGAAGAAAGGTTTGTGAATAATTATTGTTTTGTATCTTTCTAAAACAAATGATCATCAAGGTTCTCAAAATTGTTTTGCTGATGTGTTCAGTGCCAGAGCAAATATTTTGAGGAGCCAGGTATCAGGCAACATACTTTTCTACATTAAGATTATTTCAGCACTAATATTTATCTGGAAAGTTAACCCTAGGTATACTGTGCACTTTAACTTAATGTACGAGGGAGTTAAGGGAAATGACACTCCCTCACTTTTGTAACTAGGGAGAATGTAAATCACTAGTGACAGTCAACAATGTTTTCAGTGATCGCCCAAATATTCCCGTGTCTTTTTTAAAGCTTTCTTGGGAAGGTTTAGTAGCTAATACACTTGATAGGGTTTGTTTTTTCAGTTGTACGCTAACCAGATTCTAAATGTTGGGTATTTAAAATGTTCAGATAGTGAATAGAGTTCCTGTTTTTAGGAGGGGGGGCAGTTAAATCAATAAAACCTGTTTTCAATTCCCATCCTTCCTCTGGATTGCAAGATGTTTGAAATTGGGGTTTGTTCAAAAACGCACATTAAGAAGCTAGATGGAACATCATTTGTTAAATGTGTTCTAATCACACAGTTAATCCTGGTACGAAGCATCGGCAGAATAAAAATCAATTCAGCCTAATAAAAGCTGACTACTTAACCCAGAAAAGGAATTCAAGCTTCCATCTCCAGCTCTCCACTGCACATTCTTCCCTGATTTCCTGGTCTCCTAATTTGTTGCAATGCTCTCTACTCTGTGCACTCTGTGAAGCTGGTACTTAGTGTTTGTGGTTGTCAGAAGCAAAAAGTGGTAAAGCATCAAATCAAAGTATTGCTTTAAAAATAAAACCAATGCCCCCCCCCCCACCAAAAAAAAAGAGACTGAAACCATAATAATGAAATATTGCAGTACACATTTCATTTACTGGGTTTAAATAGTGCTGCCAAGGAAAAATCATTTTTGTATACAGGGAATACTTGTTCAGTTTGGAAAGCTAGTTCAGAATTTCTCGCTTCATATTCCATGGGAAAGCTTTTCGAGTTGAAAGCGTGATTGAAAGTACTGCTCCTTGTAAATTGCTGTAATAAAATATGTGGCATTCATGACCAGATTTTTAAAAGGATATCTATATATACAGTGTTTGAACCCTGCCGTTTTAGCGCACTTGTAGATGAAAAAGCTTAACCCATAAACATTGAATTGATGCTCGCAGAACAGTCATTTTCATTTAGTGATCATGTTCTGTTTAGCGCTTAAACGAAAAAAATGTCTCACACTAGACTTGTTGTAGTTTGAAGGAATATTTGGGTTGTACAGTGAGCATTTTTTTGTTAATATATTTTTCATTTTTACTGCATTAATGTGCGGTCCCACTTCAGTGGGCTGTGGACAGGACTCTGTTATGTAGCGAGACCTTGATGGGCTTTCATTAAAGCTGAATATTGGGTCTGATGGCTGATGCTAGAAATTATAGTCTTAAAAATATTTTCCTCTTGGACAAACTGTTCACCTTTCAATAGCAGGGTCACCTCAAAGGTCACTTCATCTGCATAATTTCATATTAACTATCTAATGTATAAATGATTGGTTTTCAGCTTAGAGCTAGTTTGATCATGACATCTCTCATTTTATGCTCTCCTAAGTGAATTTTCCATTGCAGTCGCATTGATGAGCAGCATAACACTTGGCTGTCCTCTCTGCTCAGTTGTGGAGTTTTGGATTTCTTTTTCTACTTGTGTTGTTTTGATTTTTAAAGGATGTGGGTTACAGATGGTGTTTTCCAGGCATCCAGTCAAATCTCCCTCTCGCTCTTCCCGTCTCACTCTTTCCCCATCTCACTCGTTTTGATTACGCTCCTGTGAAGTGCCTTAGGACGTTTCACTACGTTAAAGGTGCCATATCAATGCAAGTTGTTGTTTTGGGGTATTTTTTTAAGTTTGTTGTGAAACAGCTCAGGAATGAGTTATTGGAGGTGTCTCTGGTGAGGTAAAAGGGTGTTAAAGGGAACAGAGCACTTATAGTGGGCCTTTTAATTAAAAAAAACTAGTTCTTTACTGTACGCTGCACTGGTGATGTAAATGGAGTGCTCAGCGGTGAGCTGCAGTGTGCAGAATTCATCCCATGTGGGAGTGGATGAGAAACAGTTGTGGGTTACTCAGTTCTGTCAGTCACAGGGTAAATTACATATATAGTGGCTTACCGTAAAAAGACAATCCTTGCTTTTCAGAGTGTCTCCTTATTACTGTTAAATATGTTATTCGACTTCAATTTAATTAGACCATCTCTGTTATAAACAGTTGAAAGTAATGAAAAGATTGCTTTGCTTGAGTTAGTGATCATTTTAGGGTCAATTTTATGGATAAATTTATGATTTGTTTAGAATGGCTACACATTCAAGGGTGAAAATCTGCATCTGTGGTTGTATTTTTGCAAATGGGGATTTTGTTTTTTCTAGCTGGGTTGTGGTGCAGTCTGAACACTCTTTAGGACTGAATCATTTGGCTCAAGTAGTAGTATTTTTCCAAGAGGGTTGTTATTTGTAACTGATGTAGCAGATTATTCAGCTCAGTAGAGCTACTTTGACTTTCACATCTTAATTGGTCTCTGGAGCAAAAAGGAGAGCAGTTATTGTCCTTGCCATAGATCGACTAACTGCAGGAGAGGCAAAGTTTTATTACATTAAAAATAAGGAAGTAGAACAATAACTCTGTGATTGTTACAGAATCGGCCATTAACATTTTGAAATGGCAATCCTACATATCAACAGGACCGTCTATATAACATATTGGGGAAGAATTTTTTTTATAAAGATCAGATAAATTAACCGTGCATCCCTCTGTTAAAAAGGATGCTTGAAAAGAAATCAATGAAAGCAGGATATGAATATGTTGGTATCACAATTGGGACCGATTCAACCTTCATCCTTTTGAAGGTTTATTCAGGTAGAATTTTATCCTGTTGGAGCAGCGTGTGTTAATCAGCTGTGGCTCAGTGGGTAGCTTTCTTGCCTCTGAGTCAGAAGGTCGTGGGTTGAAGTCCAGAGACTTGAACGCAAAATCTAGGCTGACACTCCCGAGTGCGGTGCTTAGGGAGAGCTGTACTGTCGGAGGTCCCATCTTTCAGATGAGATGTTAAACCAGGTCCCGTCTGCCCTCCCAAGTGGACTTAAAAGATCCCATGGCACTATTTCGAAGAAGGGCAGGGGAATTCATGGCCAATATTTATCCCTCAACCAATATCACTAAAACAGATTATCTGGTCATTATCACATTGCTGTTTGTGGGATCTTGCTGTGCGCAAACTGGCTGCCGTGTTTCCTGCATTACAACAGTGACTACACTTCAAAAAAAAAAGTACTTATTGCTGAAAAGTGCTTTGGGACGTCCTGAGGTTGTGAAAGGTGCTCTAGAAATGCACGTCTTTTTAAATGTGACGCTGCTGGTTTTAACCACACCAAGGCTCGGCTGAGTACCAAAACTCCTTGCTATGTCTACCCTACATTATTGTGTAAGTAGAGTAATAGTAAACGGCTGCCTTGTTCATTGCAACTGCAGTGCACCAGTTTGACAATCTGCTAAGAGTGTCTGCTCTTGTCTGCTCTTGTTGTGTAATTATATGCAGACAATGTATAAAATTAAACAGGTCTTCATGTTTCGAATGCAGTTTAAATGTATTACACACACCTTAAAATTATGCTTGTATTTTATGAAGTTTCAGTGATGTACGAGAGAAGACTTTTAAATGGAGTAGATTTTGTGTACAAATGTGGTTTGTTTTTGATTTTAGGCGATTGAAACTGCGTTGGATTGCCTGAAGAGTGCCAACACTGAGCCATATTATCGGCGCCAGGCCTGGGAAGTGATCAAATGCTTTTTGGTGGCAATGATGAGCTTGGATGATAACAAACATTCGCTGTACCAACTACTTGCCCATCCAAAGTACGGACAGCGCAGATTCAGTTTAGTGATAGAATGCAAAGTGGATTCATTACATGTATAATGTGCAGCACCAGTTTCTTTTCACACGAGTCTAAAAAATACAAGGAGGAATTTGTTGAAACTCTATTTTGTGACAGGATTAGTCACTTTGACGACCTGTTTCTACCAACTTCAATGATTACAATTCTGATTTCATTCAACATATAATGAAAGTGCATGCGGTGTATACGTTAACTGAGAAAAGAGAACAATTTTCGGTACGGTTTGCGCTTTAACTGGTTTCAGGGAAAGTGATGAGCATAATTACAACTGATGCATGTCGAACATGTTTATCACTCATCATGCTTTTTGCATTTTGGGCATGTTGAATGAACAACATGTTCCAGACAAAGCTCTCAATAAATCTATTAACCTTCTGTCAGAAAATAAAATGTAAAATTAAATTTAAACTTAATTGTTAGGGTAGCCTGACTGTGCCAGCAGCTGTCTCACTATTGGGATGCTTGCAACAATTGCCCAGTTCCTGAATGCCTTGCATTCTAAAATGGTGTGTGATGACACGGGGATGCTAGGCGATGGAGGTCAGCGTTCCGCCACTCCAGTGCTAAGCAGATGTCTTGAGTGGCTGTAACGTTGTACACGGTGGAATGCTGTAAGCTCAGTAAGCAGAACTCTTGGGACTTTCCATGAGGGAAAGTGCAGAAGTTATGCCAGCTGCAATAGAACACAATTATTCAGCAATTAAGTGCTTGGGCTAAAGTCTTTGTGCATCATTTTGGGGTGTCCAAAACAAGCATGGGGACGTTGTAATATCTGGGACCATCCCAGGATTGGGCGATGGTTATTGGATTGATAAAGTTAAGCTTCAATTTAATTTTGTATTTATATAAAAGAAGACTCACAAATAGAATTGTTGTAGCCCCTTCCATGAAAGGTTTGGTTACATATTAGAATCCAAATCGTTATTTGATCAAACTGATAGGTGGTGATTGGAAATAAAAAAAAATTCATATTGACTTATACTTCAGTCGTTTCAAAACCCTGTGGTCGCTATTTTAAAAAAAAAAATTAGCTACTCAAATGAAAAAGCCAAGTCAAAATCTCTTATGGTAAGGCCTCTAATTTTAGAATAATTTGTTATCAGAAGCAAACTCCATGACTTGGCAAGTTAATCCAACGAGCAGCTCAGCCATACAGATCTAGAAGGCCTCTGGCTTGATCCACGGCCACTGCTGAGTTTAGCCAGGGAAGGTGATGGGACACTACAGTGAGCCTCCACCTCCTTGGTATAGGGAGGGAAATTACTCTGGTTCATTGCTCCCGATGGCTAACTAGGAGCCCTTGCTAGAAGCGTGTGCGTGTGAGTGCGCCCATGTGTGTTCGATTAGGGCGGGAAATTGGCCCAGCTGTGAGGTCCCTTCTGGTTGAATAACCCGCCAGTGCTTGTTGTCGAAGATTGCCCATGAGCCACGGCCACTCGGCTGAGGTAATGCCGAGTAGCTAGTGCCCATTGAATCGCACCAAAGCGCTTGAGAGAAGGGGATAAAATTGTCATGAGAAAAAAAATCTCTCTATAAAGGTGATGTGGAAATCTATTAAGTGATAAGGGCAGCAGCATAAGCATTTCTCGATCTTGGCGTAATAGCTCTTTTTGACTGCCAAATTGATTAATCTTTCAGCCTTTCAAATCCAAATGAAATGACTTGAGCACAGCGCACTGTAAATATTGAAACGTCACTCAATAATCACATTTGGTTGTCAGCGCATGTACCATTTGGAGCACATTTGCCTTATTTGCAGCAGCTGCCCCTAAATAGCTGTGATGAAATTGAAGCATCCATCTTATTTGTGGTCAGTTGCTGACAATATTAAAATGGAGTAATTGAATTAGGTCAGCTCTATCAAAATGTAAAGAAATTCTTCTGCCCACTGTGTGATTTTCATGCTTGACTTGTTAATAATGCATCGAGTGTTTTCTCGAATGAATTTAATTTTGTCTCCCAGCTTCACAGAGAAGGCCATACCTAGCGTAATTATATCACACCGCTACAAAGCACAGGACACGCCTGCTCGTAAAACATTTGAACAGGCTTTGACGGGAGCGTTTATGTCAGCTGTCATTAAAGATCTACGGCCTAGTGCCCTGCCTTTCGTGGCCAGCTTAATCCGTCACTACACCATGGTGGCAGTAGCTCAGCAGTGTGGTGAGTAAATGTCACCTACTGAATGGGTGAGGTTGAATCAGGGGCTTTGACATTCTCAAAGTTATTCTTATAAGGATAGAAAAAAAAAACCTGTGTAGAATTGAAAGAGGGATATTGCTCTGATTTAGTTCACAAGTGTGAAATTCCTATCATAATTCACAAACACCATGGGCACAAATGGATCATTAGGTCTAACTAAGGAATTAAGTCAAGCCAATGGGACTCTGGTCACAAGGCAGTATTCTAATACATATCCTTTTCTACATTAATCCATATCAAAAAAAAACTTGTTCAGCTGATTTTATTTTAAATACTTCCATTGTTCGGTAGTGGTGATATTTCTTTTGTTTTTGCATCATGATTATATGTACAGCTGTTAAGGGCAAGTTAGCTGTCACATTCAGTGAAGAAAGAAAGAACTTGCATTTATGCAGCGTCTTTCACAACCTCAGGACGTCCCAAAGCACTTTACAGCCAATGAAGTACTTTTGAAATGTAGTCACTGTTGTAATGTAGGAAATGCGGCAGCCAATTTGCACACAGCAAGGTCCCAAAAACAGCAGTGAGATAATGACCAGTTAACAGAAGAGTTATGAGAGGTTTTGATAGAGGAAATAAGGAGAAACTGGCAGGAGGGTCTGCAACCAGATTTAAGAAAATTGGCAATAGAACCAGAGGAGATGAGGAGAAATAGTTTTACGCAGCGAGTTGTTATGATCTGGAACACAATGCAAGCAGATACAATAGTAACTTTCAAAAAGGAATTGGATATATACCTAAAAAGGAAAAATTTGCAGGGCTATGGGGATAGGGTAGGGGAATGGGACCAATTTGATAGCTCTTTCGAAGAGCCAGCATAGGCACGATGGGCTGAATGGCTGCCTTCTGTGCTGTATGATTCTATAAATTTGCACGTGTAGGATACAGCTGGGAATAGGGACTTGGAGGGTTTTCTTTTGAAACTTGTAATTATTTTACTTAAATGAGCATGAAATAATAGTTAACAGTGAATGTTTTAAAAAAAACATACCTGTATCGTGGAATTTTCTACCATTGTGAACGCTCAGCATTGCAGTTGCTGACTGAAAAGATGCATTCTTCACCATTTGTTCCACCTCCACGTACAAATGTGTTACTAATATTCCTAAAAGGGATATTTTCCTTTTAAGAAAATGTTGTGCCCTGGCATTGTGTCATGAACTATGTTTATGCAATATAAAAAGTGTTTCTGCAGATTATTTGCTTTACTAACTAGTTTTGGCTGATACTTGCTTGAAAGATTTCCTTCACCCCCAGCATTGGCGGCCGTGCCTTCAGCTGACTAGGCCCCTATGCCCTGGAATTCCTTCCCTAAATCTATCCGCCTCTCTACCTCTCTCTCTCCTCCTTTTAAGACGCTCCTTAAAACCTACCCCTTTGACCAAGCTTTTGGTCACCTGTCCTAATATCTCCTTATGTGGCTCATTGTCAAATTTTGTCTGATTGCTCCTGTGAAACATAGAAAGATAGAAAATAGGAGCAAGAGTAGACCATTTGGCCCTTCCAGCCTGCTCCGCCATTCAGTATGATCATGGCTGATCCTCTGTCTCAATGCCATATTCCCGCTCTCTCCCCATATCCCTTGATGCCTTCTGTGTCTAGAAATCTGTCTATCTCCCTTTTAAATATATTCAGTGACTTGGCCTCCACAGCCTTCTGTGGTAGAGAA
The DNA here is from genome assembly GCF_035084215.1 of Heptranchias perlo. Taxonomy (NCBI): domain Eukaryota; kingdom Metazoa; phylum Chordata; class Chondrichthyes; order Hexanchiformes; family Hexanchidae; genus Heptranchias; species Heptranchias perlo. Next base: position 47,097,128 of record NC_090346.1, on the reverse strand, counting down.
TTCCACAGGTTCACCACCCTATGAGTGAAGAAATTTCTCCTCGTCTCAGTCCTATATGTCCCACCCCGTATCCTGAGACTGTGACCCCTGGTTCTGGACCCCTCAGCTGGGGGAAACATCCTTCCTGCATCCAGTCTGTCTAGCCCTGTCAGAATTTTATACGTTTCAATGAGATCCCCTCTCATTCTTCTAAATTCTAGTGAATACAGGCCTAGTCGACCCAATCTCTCCTCATACGACAGTCCTGCCATCCCAGGAATCAGTCTGGTGAAGCACCTTGGGATGTTTTACTACGTTAAAGGTGCTATATAAATGGAAGTAATTGCTGTTGTTGAAAGGAATGATTTACACAGTGGCTGGGTGAAGTGGTCGAACTTGTATCTTTTATAATATGATGGCTCCCTTAGTCCATCAATGGTTTCATTCAGTGGATTTTGTTTAGAAGTTGTTGCCCTTTGCTGGCACTAATATGTAAATTATTAAAACATTTTTTCGTGACCTATAAGTTCTGTGCTTTTATTTGGCATTGCGGTATATTTTAAAAGCATTTGATTGTGTCCCCCAGGCCCATTCTTGCTGCAGTGTTATCAAGTAGGCAGTCAGCCAAGCACTGCCATGTTCCACAGTGAGGAGAATGGATCGAAAGGAATGGACCCACTTGTTCTTATAGACGCTATTGCCATCTGCATGGCTTACGAGGAAAAGGAACTCTGCAAAATAGGAGAGGTGGCTCTGGCTGTCATCTTTGATGTAGCAAGCATAATCTTGGGCTCAAAGGAACGGGTAGGTCTTTTAAAATTTCAAATAACATCCGTGTTGAATTATGTCACCAAAGGATACTCGTCTTTAATTTACAACCGGTAGTAAAGAATCTAAAATAGAAAGAAAAAAAGACTTGCATTTATATGGCGCCTTTCACGACCTCAGGACGACCCCAAAGCGCTTCACTGACATTGAAGTGTTTTTTGAAGTGTAGTCTCTGTTGTAATGTAGGAAACGCGGCAGCCAATCTGCACACACGAAGCCCCCACAAACAGCAATGTGATAATGACAAGATAATCTGTTTTTAGTGATGTTGGTTGAGGGATAAATATTGACCCAGGACACTGGGGAGAATTCCTCTTCTCTTCGAAATAGTGCCGTGGGACCTTTTACTTCCACCTGAGGGGGCAGACAGGGCTTTGGTTTAATGTCTCTTCCGAATAGACACCACGTCCTGTTCAAGTTAATAAATTTTAGATCAGTAAAATTTCTGATTTATTGGGCGTTGTCAAATGAGTGACTCTTTTTTAAAAAATTCCTCCAGGCCTGCCTGCTACCGTTATTCTCTTACATTGTGGAACGTCTTTGCGCCTGTTGTTATGAACAAGCTTGGTATGCTAAACTAGGAGGTGTCGTGTCCATTAAGTTCTTGATGGAGCGCCTTCCTTTGATCTGGGTCCTGCAGAACCAGCAAACCTTTCTGAAGGCTCTCCTTTTTGTCATGATGGATCTGACTGGAGAGGTACTGTGCTTTTCTTATAGGGGGGTGGGGGGAGTCACATGTAGTTTATGGTATGTTGTACACAACAAAAGCCAGTATTTCTAACTAGCCCATGCTAGCAACTAACTGTCAGGCAGGGTGTGGACTGAAACTAGGTTTTAAAAAAAAAAGTGACCTCGATCAGCCTTTCTGTTCTTTTGCAAAGGGAGGGTATGGCTCAAGAAATCTTGCATCCACTCAAATCAGTGGCCACCAAATTATATAGGCTACTGATCTGGATGCCCTAATTGCTGATCTGTTCTCCCAGTGCACAAAGCCCTATACTGGAGGGTTAATTTATAAAATCTGCCCCATTGTGTCAGATGAAATCCGTTTCTGGTTGTCTTGTGTGATAATATTTTGGTCGTAATATGCTTATGACTGGAGTTAAATTAACTGACTATGACATTCTAATGGAATGCTTTAGTGGTGATATTATGTAGTAAAATAGTACTGTAATTGTAATATTGCCACACTGTGGCTGTTCAGATTTTGACAGCTGTCCATGCGTGGGAAAATGTGAATTTAACCAGTGACCGCACATACAAAAATATTTAAAAAGAAACTCAGAGGACTGAATGCTACTGCTTCTCTCAGAAGGGATGATGTGACCTGAAATTTGATGTTTGGCAAAATTGGAAATTGGGTGCTGGGTGAAAGAGAGAATTCTGGTAATGTAGAAATGGGAAAATCTGCTGGAATAAAACTTGGGTTTCGGGTACAAAGGAGTGAGGTGACGTTTGATATGCCTTTATGGCCAAACAACAACTTACATTTATATAGCGCCTTTAACGTAGTAAAATGTCCCAAGATGCTTCAAAGGAGCGATTATCAAACAAAATATGACACCGAGCCACATAGGGAGATATTAGGACAGGTTGGTCAAAGAGGTAGGTTTTTAGAAGCATCTTAAAGGAGGTGAGAGAGGTAGAGGGAATTCCAGAGCTTTGGGCCTAGGCAGCTGAAGGCACGGTCGGCAATGGTGGAGCGTGGAAAATTGAGGGTGCGCAAGAAGCCAGAATTGGAGACTGCAGAGATCTCGGAGGGTTGTAGGGCTGGAGGAGGTGACAGAGATAGGGAGAGGCGAGGCCATGGGGGAATTTGAACACAAGGATGAGAATTTTAAAATCGAGGCGTTGCCAGACTGGGAGCCAATGTAGGTCAGCAAGCACAGAGGGTGATGGGTGAACGGGACTTGGTGCGAGTTAGGATAAATGGCAGCAGACAGGCCATGCAAATAGGTGGTATAGATTCCTGATGAAAAGTTAATTTTCTGTTTACAGTGTTGTAAACTTTACCTGAAAGGATAATTCTGCTTCTGTCCAGGTTTCCAATGGAGCGGTTGCAATGGCCAAGACCACCTTAGAGCAACTGCTGGTCCGCTGTGCAACTCCCTTGAAGGACGAGGAGAAGTCAGAAGAGCTGCTCGCAGCTCAAGAAAAGTCATTCCACCACGTGACCCACGACCTGGTGCGGGAGGTGACATCGCCGAACTCGACCGTGCGAAAGCAGGCCATGCATTCTTTGCAAGTGCTTGCCCAAGTCACGGGGAAAAGTGTAACAGAAATCATGGAGCCCCACAAAGAGGTGACGTATAAATAATGCACCTGTGATTTTCAACCTTTGGCCATTGATGGAGAGGGAACCACTTGTAGGTGAGGGAGGCTTTTGGGGCAGATGTCACATGAATAGTTAAGAAAATCCCACCCAATATAGCACATGTGTACTTGCTAGGCTAAGCCCCTGTCCTTTCGGAAAGATTTTGTAATAATGAACAAAATTAGATGACCTGCTATGTTGGGATTATCTTCATTTTTCGAATGGAACAATCCTCCATATGAGAGAACCTTTAAATAATCAACTCTGATCTTTGACTTGGGACGAACAGAAATTTCTGTGGTTGTGTTATCATGTTTAACTTGCATTATGATGCCTCCCCTGATTAAAACCGAGGGGTCCAGGCAAGGCACCTTAGAGTAACGCTCCTGTGACATCGTCATGCCACCATCTTAAAGGGACCCTGTCATTAGTATTTTTACCATTGACAACCTGGCGACCTCGGCAATATGTGAGTAATTCTTCTGTTCCAAGTGCAAATACTACAAGGTGGATAATCTTGCCTTTTTATTTCAGAGGGGTATTGACAGAGCTAATCCACATTGTCCAAGAACATGTTTGCATTTAAAATGTGCATTGTCGTACTTGAATCCTTCGGTAGCCCGTTTCTGTGACTTGTGTTGTTAAGTGCCTGTTGGTATAGTACAGTTTTAAGTGATGAATGCTACTTTGATCCTGGATTATTCTGTATGCTGCTAGGTCTTACAAGACATGGTCCCACCTAAGAAGCACTTACTGCGACATCAACCGGCAAATGCTCAGATTGGACTGATGGAAGGAAATACATTTTGCACCACTCTACAGCCCAGGCTGTTCACCATGGATCTCAATGTAGTGGAGCACAAAGTCTTTTATACAGAGGTAAGGGCTGGATAACTCTAGCCATATTCAGCCGTTCTCTCATTTTCGAGTTTTCCTTGCCTGTTTCATTCATCTTGAGCAGTGCAGCTTAACTAAAATTGCTAAAGTGATCTTGATTTAATGGGCCTGTATTCTCTAACAGATTTAATGGACAGTTTCTCTTTAACAAATCAAATCATTGATTCACCAAAAAGAAAATCCAGTTATTTTGGCTGAGGATTTAGCTCCTGAAGTTATTTTTTAGTTCAGTGGGGAGGGCTCAGTCTTGTTGAGTTTATATCTACCTCGCCTTCTCAAGCATTTTAGTTTCAAGGCCATCCACGTAGATAGTTTTAATGGCTACAGAGAGTCATTTACTTCAGGTATATATGTGTCTTGAACAGATTAATTCACAAGAATATTAGGGTGTCAATGTTTCTGCACATCATTCAGGAGATTGGACAGTTGCCGTGGAACTCAAAGATGTGTACTTTCATATAGGAAGAAGCCTCTGTGCAGTACTGAGGGAGTGCTGCACTGTCAGAGATGCCATCTTTCGGATGAAACGTTAAACCAGGGCCTTCTGTGCTGTCTCAGGTGGATGTGAAAGATTCCATGGTACCATTTGAACAGGGGAGTTCTCCCTGGTGTCCTGGCTAATATTTATCCCTCAGCCAACAAAATTAAAACAAATTATCTGGTAATTTATCTCACTGCTGTTCGTGGGGCCATGTTATGCACAGATTCGCTGCCGCACTTCCCTACATTTCAACAGCGACTGCACTTAAAATGTACCTCATTGGCTGTGAAGGACTTTGGGCTGTTCTGATCAGACCTATAACCGAATTAACCTCAAATTGGTTATCATAGTTAACTCCACTACAAGTTCCTTTTTACTGTATAGACTCACAGCACTCTTTCCCCTCCCCGCCGATGAGCGGTGCCACTGCACTGTAGGCCTTTGGAAACAATTTAAGTTTGCAATATACTTTCTGGCTCCATATCCTGATGTGAAATGAAAAGCAATGAATTAAGTGCAGGGCTTTGGTTAAAAATAGAGGCCAGTTTTAAGATGTTTTTACAGAAATGGCTTATGCACTGAAAGTATTTGTGCAGGCACAAAGCTGGCATCAGTAGCAACATTGTTAGGTTGAATACTTCCATTTATTGCGTGACTGTGTTCAACTTGTTGAATGCTTTTATCTTGTTACAGTTGCTAAATTTGTGCGAGGCAGAAGATGTTGCACTTATGAAACTACCGTGCTACAAAAGCCTGCCTTCACTTGTGCCTTTACGCATCGCTGCTCTGAGTAAGTGAAACTATGGTAACATTAAAAAGCAGAAAGCTCCTGTCAACTCAAAACATCGAGCGGTTATTTTTACCCAAATTCGCAAGCAATTTGGAACCACTTTGCGATAAATTAAGAGGCGGCTTGGGAACTATTTTAATGCTAGTCTGTTTTGAGGTGCTTTTAGAGGAAATTAGTGTATGATTATAGTTTTTTGGACTTGAATTGGGTTTAAAAAGTTGTACCATGGCTGGCTGTAGCCATGTTGTAGCACTGATATTTGGCTGCCTGGATACAAGCTTGAGACCCCCACTCTGCAAAGTTTCTGGCCTCTAGCTGCGCCAGAAGATGCTGACCAGAGAAAGATGTACGAGGATCCTCCACTGGGCGACACTCGCATGCACCTTTGCGGCAATTGGTAAATAGCAGCATCAGTAGTGGTTTGGGAGCAGCCTATTCAGATGCTTGAGGTGGTGAGGAGCAGTGAGGGGGTCAAAGAAGGCGGGCGAAAGTGTGTGATTTTTTTCTTAAAAAGTAATGACACGCAGTAAAACCAGTCAGAAGCCATCTGTGAAACACAATTGTCTTTTAGAGTCAATGGAATCCCTACTGGCGAGCACAATACTGAAGCATGATATAACATGAGGCATTCAAGAAAACTCAGGGCTGGACAATCCCTAAATCTAGCATTCCGTAAGAATTTGACAAGCCCAATAGAGCACATTGTGGCAGGTCAGGGAACATTTAGCCAATGACCTGCTTTAAACTGCACATTACAAGTTTCGTTTTTTAAAAAAAAAATTGCAGGAGATTAGAAACCACTGTACTTGGCATTATATTTTCATCAAGACATTTCTACTCTTAATGTATTCCGGGACATGGATTTAAAAAAAAACAAAATGAAATATTAATGCTTGCTGTGTTGGGACAAGACTGCTTCAGTACATTAAAAAGGAGAATTTAAACGCCTTCCCCATTCTTTTATTTGTTGTACTTTCTCCCTTGTACTAATTGTACATACAAGAACTTAGGAATAGGAGTTGGCCATTCAGCCCTTTGAGCTGTTCCACCATTCAATTGGATCATGGCTGATCTGTATCTTAACTCCATTTACCCGCCTTGGTTCCGTAACCCTTAATCCCATTACCCAACAAAAATCTTAGATTTGAAATTTTCAATTGACCCCCGGCCTCAACAGCTTTTTGGGGGAGAGAGTCCCAGATTTCCATTATCCTTTGTGTGAAGAAGTGCTTCCTGACATTACCCCTGAACGGTCTAGCTCTAATTTTAAGGTTATGGCCCCTTGTTCTGGACTCCCCCACCAGAGGGAATAGTTTCTTTCTCTACCCTATCGAATCTTTTAATCACCTTAAACACCTCAATTAGATCACCCCTTAATCTTCCATATTCGAGGGAATACAGGATCATCAACTTTTGCAAGCAAGCATTTCCAACATGTTTTTGAATATATTTATCTACGTACACAATGTATTATCTTGGTTGGTGTATGTAATTGAGTTAGTTTTCCCTCCCTATGTACACGCCAATAACAAACAAACTTTTCTAATACAGTTGTGTGTCCTAATTCACACATTGAGGAAGAAATTCACTGGTTTATATTGTTTGCTAGTTTGTGTGGACAGTAAAATTGTGCTCTTTTCCTTTCCCTCGAAAGATGCCCTAGCTGCCTGCAATTACCTGCCTCAGTCACGAGAAAAAATAATTGCTGCGTTATTCAAGGCGCTGAACTCAACAAATAACGAGCTGCAGGAGGCGGGAGAGGCCTGCATGAGGAAGGTCAGTTGTGTTGCAGTAATGTAATTCTGGAGTTGCTATCCAGACACACGTTGAAAGGAATTCAAACAAAACAATGTTAACATTTACCAGCGTATCGTTATACCATGAAACTTCCACAATGTCTGTCATTAGAATAATTTAATATAAAATGACTTGTTGTATTCTTAACAGAAAAAATAGGGATGCAGGCTGTACTCATTGCCCTAATTAAATATTAATTTTTCCCCAAATGTCCATTAGCTATATTAATGTAGAAATTACAGCAGCATGGTTTTGAAGGTCCTCCAGACAATTGCAGGCCCCATACTTAACATTTAGTCATCTGCCAGGAATATAACGCAGTCCACTCCTGATAATTCAAAGTCATTTTTTAACATTAATCATTTTTGAATTATCCAATAATTTGAATTAATCAATGTAAATAACAGAGCAAAGTGGGAATTTGGTATTTAAAAAAAATTGCATTTATCAGATCATTTTAAATCAAACAACTGACTCATAAAAGAAAGAGCATCTTATTTTTCAGAAAATGATTTTCCTTTTGCAGAATATTAATGTAAATCTGGGCTACTGTCACACTTATGCCCAGTAATTGACGGTGCTGTGACTGCCATTGACACTAGAGAACCTCGTAATGTGTATCATTTTTGAACATTTACATACAAGGTGTTTGGGCAGTAATACCTTGTTTTGGATTTGGGCTGCGTGGTTCAAGGCTTTGACCAGAATCCTGGAACCGAGGTGAGCACGAACCACTCAAACCTCCTGCAGTCCGTTGCCACCTGAACCTTTGGCTGTGTTACGGTCTTGATGCCTCTTACACGAGGCCCTTAGCAGCCCCGTATAACTTTGTTTCTGACCTATGTTGTTCAGAATATGAGCCTGATATTCTTCCACAAAGCAAATCACAACAAAAAGATGGTAAATCCATTTTTATTTTAGTACGGTTTGGTTGCTGTGATGCTTGCACACTTCTGCCTCCAACCAGCAATAGTGGGTTTTAAAGAAGATTGGTAAACTTGAATATTCATTATATAATAAAAATGCACAAGGACCTTGTGTGTCTTGTTGATAATGTGCCACTATATGTAAAGCAATCTTTTTTTCTGAACTGTGTGGGATTTATTTAGCAATTGTGCTAAATCTTACTGTTTTAATTGACTAAAGTTTCTTTTTACCTTTATGTTTTCCTATTTAGTTTTTGGAGGGAGCTACAATTGAAGTGGATCAAATCCACACACACATGCGGCCACTCCTGATGATGTTGGGTGACTATCGCAGCCTGACTTTAAACGTCGTGAATCGCTTGACTTCTGTGACAAGACTTTTTCCTAACTCTTTTAATGATAAATTTTGTGACCAGATGATGGTAAGTCAGCGAGCAGCTTTATAAATCATAACACTGACACATTGTTGAAATTTTAGCCAGTGTAGAATGTACCTTGTTCATAATGAAACTCCTAAAGTGAGTTTGACATTTTGTTCCTTTTTTGGGCCAATTTTCTTCCCTGCCTTGCTGAATGCGTTAACCCTTGCCGGGGTAGCAGTGACTTTCAAGACTTTATACGAGTACCCAACCCGCCAATCTGTGCCGTAAATCGATCACAAATCAATGAAGATGTTTACCTGCCTTTGCTGCATGCTCAGTACCATCCTCCAGACCCTTGGCCAGTCTTAACACATGTGTTGATTTCCCCTTTTTCTGAGCCTAGTCTGCTTCGGCAGTGAAATATTTTCATTGGTGCTGTTCAGTCCATTTGAATCACCCCAATAGTTTATAGAGGACATATCATAGAGATAGCAGTTTGTACCTGGTAGGCCCCCTGGTTTAAGAATAGCAGTAACATTAGCTCTCTGCCACATCTTTAGGATACAGGGCTTGTCAACACATTGGTGTAAGAAATCCAAGAGCCATCTTTACCATTCAGGACTATCTTGTTTAAGGATTTTTTTTGACCATTTTTTCACTAAGGACTTGGGAAATTAGTTACTATAAAATATTGGAGTTTTAAAACAAAGTGTATTCTCGCAAGTTTTGGGGGGGGAATAGCACCGAGTCTAAAGGTGGTTAACATGTTAATGACCTAAACATTGAAGTTGCTTTCCCCAAAGAATGTAATAAAAAGAAATTCATTAACCTGTCTCAGTAATTAGTAAACAGGGAAGTCTCTGGTCTGAGGCACTCAGCAAGGGGTTGTCTGCCAGCCCTTCCTTTCTGGCTGCCAACATGGGGATAAAAACAGAGGCAGAAGCACTCGCTGATGGTCAGGTTTTTAAAACAGAAAGCTATGAGGGTAAGCTTATGCCAGGGTCAGAAGGAGAATGCAGGGGGGTAGTTGGGAGTTAGTTTACTGATCAAACAAGGCGCCTCACTAACATGGGGAAGCTTAGCGTGCTCATTATTTTGTATTGTTACATCAATACAAGTTAGAATTGAATTAAGTGGATCAATCATTATCATTGCCCTGTATGTTCACTTACTGTGAAATAAAGCAGCTTAATGATTCCTGTCTGGCCTCGTCCTATGAGATGTCTTTTTGGTTCTCCATTGAAAAGATTGCAGTGGCACATGGATGTCAGCTAGATCACAAGGAGGTATACTATTGTTACACCCTCGGGCTACACTATTGGCATTGTGAGTCGACTCTGGCACATAAGGGGTGTGGGATTCAATTGCAGAAGCGACTGACACCACTGAACCTGAGAAGGTATCGAGACCTGACTTGAATTTGTAACGAGCACCAAGCTGTGGGATGAATTCAGGATGGCTATAATTGGGACCGGGGCCATATTAGGTCGAGTGTGAATCACTTTCTGATTTAAACCGCATCTCTCTGCCCAATTTACTCAAGTCAGGCTGAGCTTAAAAAAAAACCCGATGACATTTCTTCTCGATCAACACCTTTGAGGATTTGTCAAAGCCGTTATACTGTCCCTTTTGGAGGAGTTTTGCTGCGGTGGTATGTGCTTTCAGTCGTCGTGATTTCGCACCATGATTTTTCTGAGCAAACTCCATGCCTTTCTTCAGGATTGATTATAATCATCTGTTTCCATAAGGTTGTGACAATGCTGCCCCCTTGATCTATACAGTTGAGAGTTTCTGAATCCGTTTTAGGGGGGGCTCTGTGTGTGCTGGTCACAGAAATTGTTAAAAGTTGCTGCTTTGGCAGAAAACCTCATGGGCATCCATCCAATCATCATTTGAGGTACTGCATGTTCTGCCGGGCACTAATCGTAAGCCCAGTGAGTTGAGTTCATGTCCTGACAAGGTTTCTGTTTGAGGGTAGAGCTGGACAGATTGTAAGTCTAACTGTGTTATGACTGGGAGCTGTTAAAAGCCTCAGCATGTTGCCCTGGCTGAAATTTTGCAAATGCTGCACAAATAGGGGACCAAATCTGGGGCCTTCTGGTCTGGGTGACTTAGTACCACATTGGTCCAAGCCTGTACCCACCAGGCCTTCAGAGGAACTGTGAGTTTGAGGTTTCTATTGAATGTTTCCTGATTTTAAAGGACATTCTGCTCTGTATGGCTGTGTACCACAGCACCTGATGTGCTAAGTTTTACAAACCAGAGGACAGTCTGTCGTAAACTTTGTACATGAGTAAACTGGAAGGAAATCATGTAGATATATATGAGAGGGAGCGAGAGATAGAATATAGGGGTTAACTATATATGAGTTTTGTTGTCACAAGTATCTCTTGTCCCAATTGTAAAGGGACATCACAATGCTTTAAAGCCATGTTCAAGATGGGAGTTTAGACATTGAGAAAATGAACATTTGATTAGACTCGCTTGTCTTATTATGAATGTGGTTTGTGCAAGTTTTACATTAGGATGTTGAGTTTACAATGATTTATAGAATATTAATTTTTGTTCCTGTAATGCTGTGATCAGAATTTAAGACTCCTCAGTATTCCATGGAGGATTTTTCCACTCATCAAATAACAAAGCCAATTTTCACAGCATAAAATTCCCTGCTGTTACATTGAGACTGGCCTCTGACATGACATGCTTTCCTTTATTGTATTAGTTCTGGAAATGTGATTGGCAAATTATCTGAGTGTAGACACTTAAAAAGCAATAGTAACAGTAATAAGTGACAGTGGCCTAAAGGTGCAGTAAATTGCGGTAATGTTTTTGATGTTGCATTAAGTGGCTCTTTCTTCAAATAGTCCCAGAATTGTATGGAAATGCATCTGTATTATTTGTAGTATGTATTGTTACACGCAATCTGAAGAGTTTAGTAGATTATGTGGCTGTTTTTTTTTCTCTCTCACAATGGGCAATGCTGGCAAGGCCGCATTTATTGCCTATTCCAAAGTTGCCCTGAGTGGCGTGCTAGGCCAATTCAGAGTCAACCCTATAGAGTGCGATTAGAGTCATGCGTAAGGCAGATCGGGTAGGGTTGACAGGCTGCCTTCCCTGAATCACGTCAACGAACTGGTTGGGTTTTTATGACCATCTGGCGCCAGCCCACAAATTACCAGATTTATTGAGTAGCACAAGTCAGCAGGTTCATGTACATTTGCTTGCATTGCTAAATTATACGATGCTTTAATAATTACTTATTTCAAACAGGGTACGACTAGGTGCAGTTACCATGGAGTTATTAAGGATGGCCCAATATTGTACAACCCTTTCTACATTGTGTTTGATGAAAACAGTGCTGCATTGAAACCTTATTTCAAAGTGGTACTGACAATGTTGGGGAATATTCTCCTTTACTTGCTTTGCCATTTTTTGCATTGGATAATTGCATGAAGTAGTGATGGAGGATAATGCATAATTGATAGAATAAGCTTCCTTTCAATTTAATGAGGTAGAAAGCTTGTATAATGTGTTTGCAGATGCCAGCCAGGTCATTCTTCCCAGTACCAAAAAAAAGACAGCTCCTTTTGTGTTTTGACAATTGACTTCTTTCATACAGCTGAAACATTTCGCTTTGACTTCAGGTGAAGAAAGGCAATTTAACCACTTGAGTACCATGGCCGAAATTAGTTGGATTACAGAGCTGCTGATGAGTTAATACTTGTTCTGCGGTTCCATTCCTGGTTCGGACATGTAAAAAAGTGTCGGAAGATTGACATGATCTTCTGAGTCTGAGCTTAAAATTGCTCACCAAAATGACCCGTGAAACCTTTTTCTTTTAGATTTTCCTTTTTTTAATAAATTGAACTTTCAAGACTTTACGTACGCATATATAATTTGCAAACCCAGTGTACGTTTTCATTCCATGGTGGCGAGGGAAGAGAACATTGAGGTTACTTGGCATGCTGTGCCTACACTGGGACCAATTCCAGGCAGAGGATGAGCACCCCTATTAAACCTATTCAAAAAGTTTAGTTCAAGGGTGTCAGCACACTTCCAAGGTGAATGGTGATGAGTGGATCACAGTGGTTGGTCCTTGCATGGTGAATTTTAAGCCTTGAGAGTCAATGTCCATTACTTCCCCCAACTACAGTGATGTTTTAATTTGTATGTAGGAGATGAATTGCTTTGAAAGAATTAAAGGAATGCAATCTAATATATTTTGCCAATTTAATTAAACTTTCTGAACCCATTGTGGCATGTTGTATCATTCTGTTCATCTTAATCTCCTCTGCTACTGTACTTTGTGGTTTATAATTATCTTGTGTATAGAAATTAAATTGTGATGACCCTGGCTGCTTTGTGGAAGCCTCGATGATAAAATCAACGCAGCAAATTGTTTTGTTCAACTGTGGAGGATATTTGACTATAGTCTTTTATTAACTTAAAATTTGATACGGAAATAAAATTTTAAAACAAAAGGGCATTCAATTACTCAGCAATTCACATCTTTTCTATGCACGATGTCCTGTCAGTGAGTTCTGCATAAAATGTCTGCTTCCAGGCTTCCTGTATCCAGCTTTAGAGCATAAAGCCCACGCCAACCAGGGGAGACTGAGACACTGTTAAATGTACATGTTTCACACAAAATATTTTGGGTCATGTACAATTCAGTGGAATATACTTGGCTTTCAACTTTTCAATGTTTTCAGGTTGTATTTTGTTTAGTACTACTGATTTTAATTTCATATAGAAAATTGTACGAGAATGTGGTTCACATATTATAGCGGTTTGATACAACTGAGTGGCCTGCTAGGCCATTTCAGAGGGCAGTTGAGAGTCAACCACGTTGGTGTGGGACTGGAGTCACGTATAGGACCAGACCGGGTAAGGATGGCAGGTTTCCTTCCCTAAAAGACATTAGTGAACCAGCTGGGTTTTTACAACAATCCGACAGGTTCATGGTCACTTTTTACTGATACCAGCTTTTTATTCCAGATTTATTTTTTTTTAAACTGAATTCAAATTCACAAACTGCCATGGTGGGATTTGAACTCGCGTTCTCTAGATTGTTAGTCCAGGCCTCTGGATTACTAGTCCAATAACGCAACCACTATGCTACCGCACCCGTATCTAGACAGTGTAAAGATCGCTGTATCTGATTTTTAGCCATGGGATCGTAAACCTAATCCTACGAATGAAAGAATCTCAGGGTTTTTAACTTGAGCGTTTGATTCTGCAATCCAGTGACTAATCGTAGAGAGTAAGGCATTTGGAAATCGTAAATGTCATTTTAATCTCTGTTCCACATCCTCACTGTTGTAAAGTAAATGAGGTAATGAATTCAAACGGTGTGAAAACTAATTTAATGGATAACATTTTTCTTTCCAATCTCAGCAACACTTGCGTAAATGGATGGAGGTGGTGGTTCTAACTCACAAAGGAGGCCAGAGGAGTGATGGCAATGTAAGTCATGCAAACCAGTCCCTTATTGGGATAAATTTACTATAACATTTTGTTAATGCAAGGCTTTCTGATGCAGTTTAAGAAATAATACTGAATGTGACCTATTGTGACTAATTAGGGATTTCCTCCTATGGGTCTATTATAATGATGTGTGTGGAGTGACTTCTCTTTTAATGACAGATAACCTTGAGAAAAGTATGACAAGTGATTATAATTTGCTGAAACTTTGTGCTTAATTGTTTCAAGGATGTCTAATTAAATTCCAGCATTCTAACTAATTTTAAGCCCTTTGACTTTTGTGAACAATTAACTTGAGAAATTTGCAACTCATCAGTTCATGAGGAATCATTTAAGAGATTTTCCAATCTGAATAATCGTTTTCTCCCAACAATGGTAATATTTCAAAAACTGAGACCCCATGGGAAACCTTTGGCGACAGCAAAGGATTGCATTTTAGATCTTTTCTCCCCCTTCCACACTCTTTTCCCCCCCCACCCCCCAAACTTCCTGAGCAGTACGTGCATCAGAAGGGGAGGAAATTTACGGCTATTTGAACTGAATGTTGTCTTCAGACAGGTTTTTCTTAGGCTTGCATCTCATTTTCAGCTGTGGTTCAGTGGGTTGCACTCTCTCCTCTGAGTCAGAAGGTCATGGGTTCAAGTCTCACTCCAGAGGCGTAAGTGTAAAATCTAGGCTGACGTTCCAATGCAGTACTGAGGGAGTGCTGCACTGTCGGAGGTGCCGATTTTTGGATGAGACATTAAACTGAGGCCCTGTCTGCCCCCTCAGGTGGACGTAAAAGATCCCATGGCACTATTTCGAAGAAGAGCAGGGGAGCTCTCCCCGGTGTACTGGCCAATATTTATCCCTCAATCAACATCACTAAAACAGATTATCTGGTCATTATCGCATTGCTGTTTGTGGGACCTTGCTGTGTGCAAATTGGCTGCTGCGATTCCTACATTACAACAGTGATTACACTTCAAAAGTCCTTCATTGGCTGTAAAGCACTTTGGGACGTCCTGAGATTGTGAAAGGCGCTGTATAAATGCAAGTTCTTTGTGTCTTATATTGCTGTGGCCTCATCGCCTGTTCAAGTGGGGTAAAAGATCCATTGGCACTTTTGTGGAGAGGAGCCTAGAGCTATCTCACTGTTCTGTCCAAAATTCATCTGTCAACCAACACCGCCAAAACTAATTAACTTGGTCATTCATCTAATTTCTGCGTGTGGGATCTTGCTGCAAGCAAATTAGTTGCAGCCTTTACCTGTTGAGCAACAGCGACTCCATTTCAAAAATAATTCATTGGCAATGAAGTGCTTTCGAACATCCTGAGAATGTGAAAGGTGCTATAAAGATGCAGGTTCTTTCTCTTCCGCACTGCTGGGCCAGTTCCATTCAAAGCAAAGTCGCTGTAGGGAAATTTAGTACTCGTGTCCCAGTTGTCAACTTTTCACATGTAGACTTGTCGTTGTGTTGATTCCTTTTGTCGAAGACCTCCTTGGTGACATTCAAGGTGGCTGTCTGTTATATTAAACTATAGTGCTCCCCTTCAATAGCTAAAGAAATGTTTGTTGCAAAGAATCATAGAAGTTTACAACGTGGAAACAGGCCCTTCGGCCCAACATGTCCATGTCGCCCAGTTTGTACCACTAAGCTAGTCCCAATTGCCTGCACTTGGCCCATATCCCTCTATACCCATCTTACCCATGTAATTGTCCAAATACTTTTTAAAAGACAAAATTGTACCCGCCTCTACTACTGCCTCTGGCAGCTCGTTCCAGACACTCACCACCCTTTGAGTGAAAAAATTGCCCCTCTGGACCCTTTTGTATCTCTCCCCTCTCACCTTAAATCTATGCCCCCTCGTTATAGACTCCCCTACCTTTGGGAAAAGATTTTGACTATCTACCTTATCTATGCCCCTCATTATTTTATAGACTTCTATAAGATCACCCCTAAACCTCCTCCTCTCCAGGGAAAAAAGTCTCAGTCTATCCAACCTCTCCCTATAAGTCAAACCATCAAGTCCCGGTAGCATCCTAGTAAATCTTTTCTGCACTCTTTCGTGTTTAATAATATCCTTTCTATAATAGGGGGACCAGAACTGTATACAGTATCCCAAGTGTGGCCTAACTAATGTCTTGTACAACTTCAACAAGACATCCCAACTCCTGTATTCAATGTTCTGACCAATGAAACCAAGCATGCTGAATGCCTTCTTCACCACCCTATCCACCTGTGACTCCACTTTCAAGAAGCTATGAACCTGTACTCCTAGATCTCTTTGTTCTATAACTCTCCCCAATGCCCTACCATTAACGGAGTAGGTCCTGGCCCGATTCAATCTACCAAAATGCATCACCTCACATTTATCTAAATTAAACTCCATCTGCCATTCATCGGCCCACTGGCCCAATTTATCAAGATCCTGTTGCAATCCTAGATAACCTTCTTCACTGTCCACAATGCCACCAATCTTGGTGTCATCTGCAAACTTACTAACCATGCCTCCTAAATTCTCATCCAAATCATTAATATAAATAACAAATAACAGCGGACCCAGCACCAATCCCTGAGGCACACCGCTGGTCACAGGCCTCCAGTTTGAAAAACAACCCTCTACAACCACCCTCTGTCTTCTGTCGTCAATCCAATTTTGTATCCAATTGGCTACCTCATCTTGGATCCCGTGAGATTTAACCTTATGTAACAACCTACCATGCGGTACCTTGTCAAAGGCTTTGCTAAAGTCCATGTAGACCACGTCTACTGCACAGCCCTCATCTATCTTCTTGGTTACCCCTTCAAAAAACTCAATCAAATTTGTGAGACATGATTTTCCTCTCACAAAACCATGCTGACTGTTCCTAATCAGTCCCTGCCTCTCCAAATGCCCGTAGATCCTGTCTCTCAGAATACCCTCTAACAACTTACCCACTACAGATGTCAGGCTCACCGGTCTGTAGTTCCCAGGCTTTTCCCTGCCGCCCTTCTTAAACAAAGGCACAACATTTGCTACCCTCCAATCTTCAGGCACCTCACCTGTAGCTGTCGATGATAAACTCCTTGTGCAGGTGTGTCTCAGCTAGGCTGACACTCCAGTGCAGTACTGAGAGAAGGCTGCACTGTCGGAGGTGCCATCTTTCGGATGAGATGTTAAACCGGGGCCCCGTCTGGCCCCTCAGGTGGATGTAAAAGATCCAATGGCACTATTCGAAGTAGAGCAGGGGAGTTCTCCTCGGTGTCCTGGCCAATATTTATCCCTCAACCAACATATCAGATTGCTGTTTGTGGGACCTTGCTGTGTGCAAATTGGCTGCCGCATTTCCTACATTACAACAGTGACTACACTTCAAAAGTATTTAAATGGTTGTAAAGCGCTTTGGGTCGAGATTGTGAAAGGCACTGTATATATGCAAGTCTTTCTTTGTACTGTGACACAAATTCTTCAGAACACTTGGTTATTCCCATAAAATTAATGGGCTTTGTCTTCTTGATGCCTTGTGATATCAGACAGACTTGACCCAAATTCTGAAGTAGGAAATAAATGTATCATTTTGTGCGATTACCAGCAAAAAATGGAAGGCAGCACCAATGACCCTTTGAAGAAGTTTGCAGCTTCTCCTTTAACAGCCCTAGTGTGTGGCAATAGATTGTGTTTATTTTGCTAACATTGTTTTATTGTGCTGTATTAACAATGGTTTGGTGTTTTTTTCTCGATGACTATGTTGAATTTCCAAATTCAAATTTTTTTGTGGTGTGATTTAGCTATAATGGTTTTCGTAGAATCGTGTAGCACAGAAGGAGGCCATTTGGTCCGTCGTGCCTGTGCCGGCTCTTTGAAAGGGCTATCCAATTAGTCCCACTCCCTCCTGCTCTTTCCCCTTATCCCTGCAATGCCTTCATTATGATGGAAGAACCAATGCAAGACAGCTTGAAATGTATCAACCACTGTAATAATCCAGACATCCAATTTAACACAAGACACCATTCGCGATATGTCCAGGTTAACATGTAACAACTCTTGTATGAACACTTAACAATTATTAAGAGCACATTCTCCAACTATAGTGAAATGATGCTTTGATTAATCTCCAGGGTTTTATTCATTCACTCACTCACTCGGTCTCATTATTGCGAGTAGCACCTAATGCCTGTCCTATGCAATTTCTTTTGTGTCATGATTCTTGTTTTGGTTTAGCCTGCCATGGAGGGGGTAGAGGTGAGAATTCTGGTAAAGGCTGTGAGTGCAGCAGGAAGTTATCCAGTGGTGTTGTGGTGTTTTCCCTGTCTTGTATTGAGCTGTCGTAGTAGTGCGTTTGTTGGCAATGTGCATTTTGCTTGAAATTGCAGTGCTGTGGAAACTTCTAGTGGTTGTCTATCTGTGCCCTTGTGGGGTTAAGTCTCAAGTGTAAAAAGTCAAGCGCATGCGGAGGATTTTTTTTTTTGTTTTAGAAACGGGTGTTTTGAGATTTTGGCGAATTTATCTGTGGGAGTTTATTTATTTCCCTGAATTTTGTACTCCAAATACTCCCACTTATGTGTGCTGTTTGTCTCCCAATCAGCATCTCCCGGGAGGACCAGGCAGTGATCTAAAGCTGTGTGATCTGCTCCGTTACACAAACAAACAAATGATTCTACTGGGCTCCCAACACCGTAGTGTGTATAAAGAAAATTGAATGGTTCAATACTGTAGTACACTACCTGAGGTCCAGGCTAAGAACTAATTACATGTAACTATTCAAAGCAACAGTGAATTAAACTCTACCAGTGGACTTCTGTCTGCCGCCATGACATGGGTCGGGAAAGATCTTTTAAAGTTCCTTATTGTAACATTTTAATTTTCTTTCTCCTCTCCCCTCCCCCCATACCCATTCTTGGTTTATAGGAGCACACGGGTAATGTGGTATTAATTTAATGGCAACATATGGCAGGGTAACCAATCTCCATTTTGAAAAAGACATTTCTCTGTGCAAGAAATTTTGAAACGATTGCGCAGATATTTGGATGCACTATATAATATGAATATTCAAAGCAGTGAAATGCTGACAGGAGTTTTCTTTAATGGGCAATTACATTTAAATTATGAAAGGATTCGTTGCAATGAGTGCTTCATTTGCCACATTTTATTCCTGCCGCTCATCTCTGGATTTCAGTTAGATTGGCAAAAAAAGGTAGCAATTTGTAAGACTATGATTTGCAGAACGAAGATTATTTAGGAGCAAAGGCTTAGTTTTTTTTGAGCAATTTACAGTCGGATAACATTAGATCTCATACGAGTGAGAAGTACATTTCCCGCAATGCTATGGAGTTGTTTCAGCTGAAAGATCAGCACCCATCTTGTGCTCAAGATATTTTCTGCGAGCATCAATTTATAGTTCCAAAAGCGGGAAGCGGGCTTAAGTTATGTGTGTAGTTAATGGAGTGATGCTTTACATCTGTACAGTAACTTGGTTTGATGGCCCTTTCATAATGTTTCTAATTTGCTTGTACAGGAAATGAAAATCTGCTCCGCCATCATTAATTTGTTTCACTTAATTCCGGCTGCACCTCAGACACTGGTGAAGCCCCTGTTGGAGGTGGTGATGAAAACTGAACGGGCCATGCTTATTGAGGTAATAACATCCGATATCTCCCCCACCACCCTCCCCAAGATGAGAGCTTTAATACATCAACTTGCCATTGGCAAAATAGTTTTTTGTTATTTAAAATAAATAGTGTTGGAAAACACTTGGCAGGTCAGGCAGCTTATGTGGAGAGAGAAACAGATTCGGGTCTGTGACCTTACATCAGAACTCAGTTTTTTTTTATTAAGTTGATGCGGAGTCCCACATCTGTTTAATTCTGTAATCCGCTCTTACAGAATTTTGAAAAGCAAAACCAATGATTTCTTTGTTTTTATGCAATATAAGCAACTTTTGTTATAATCCAATTGTTATAATTCAGGTTAAAACTGGTTAATTGCTTGCAGTTTACCGGAATACAACCTCGGAACAGTTCACCGTATTTATTTCTAGAACGTGAATCTATAGCATAATAGACTTTTATTGATTAACTTTAATTCATATTTCCAGATTTCATTATTTTACATCCTTAAAAATTTTCAATTAAATACATTGAACCGTACCCTAATATATTCTTCAAACTTTTCAGTTGATAACGTGTGTAATTGCAATTGTCACTTCTACTATTGGAGCACTTTGCAGAGACAGTGACTCTGGAAGAGAATAGGGCAATGATTAGGAAGCTTAAGGGTCGGTTTTAATGGGAAGGAACTATTCTGCTGTCTAGCTCCTTCTCACTATCCAGTGATCCCTGGTGTGCATGAAGGCATCAGGTGAAATGTAGGAAGGGGAAGAAACTAAGTAGTAAAAACGTTGGCAAATCAAAGATAAATGAGCCGTTAAGCACAGATTTATTCTTGATATGAAAATGTGTTAGCAGCCTGTAGAGTCCCAACCCTGCGCGGACCTCGGGTCTAGAACCCGACCCTGCGCGGACAAAAAAGATACTTACCAAATCCTGGTATTTATATTTTGCAAATTAATCAATGTATTACATATAGCTGAAAGGACAGAATTTGTACTTTGGTTAGAATTTAAATGAAATTTTTCTATTAAATCACTTTCTCCCTCGTTCAGGCTGGAAGTCCATTCCGTGAGCCCCTGATAAAGTTTTTGACACGTTACCCGGCACAAACTGTTGAACTTTTTATGATGGAAGCCACTTTGAACGATCCTCAATGGAGCAGAATGTTCATGGTAATGTTCGTTAGCCCTGTGGAGACCTGCTTTTTCAAGTCACTGCTCTAGTAAAGTAGGTTGTTGCAGTGGTGTGTTGCTTGTCACAGTGCAGGCTGTTGATTTCAGTAGGAGCCCTTGCTTCAAACTAGCCTGAGATTAAACCAAAGCAAACCAAGCCAGGAAGAATCACCATGGGCTAGCTTCTGCTGCATGTCAGCAACAAAATGGCACATATACTGTCTGAGAAACTAACTTCAGTAAAGTATGGCTCTTGTAAAATATCAGTGATTGTCTTTGCACATGTATAAACCAGTATGTGTAAAGACACTGAGGGAAAGAAAGGAATGTTAACATTGGGTTAGGCTATCAACCTTTCATGTCAAGTTCAATGCAGTTCAAACAGATACACAGGGTGGGAGTCTCCCGATTGACAGCTAATAAAGTGTTTTTGGGCATAGTAAATACAGTTCTCAGTGAATGAATCCATTCCACAAAGCTGTTAATTTGAAAGAATTGGTATTTTTGCCTAAATTAGCTAGGAGATGATAGAGGAGATTTACTAGAATGCTACCAGTATGTGGAGACACTACAGAAGCTGGGATTGTTCTTAGAGCAGAGAAGGTTAAGTGGAGATTTAATGGAGGCGTTCAAAATTATGAAGGTTTTTGATCGAGTAAATAAGGAGAAACCGATTCCACTGGCAGGAGGGTCGGTAACCAGAGGACACAGATTTAAGGTAATTGGCAAAAGAACCAGAGGGGAGATGAGGAGAATTTTTTTATACACAGCGAGTTGTTATGACCTGGAATGCACTGCCTGAAAGAGCGGTGGAAGCAGATTCATTAGTAACTTTCAAAAGGGAATTGGATAAGTACTTGAAAAGGAAACATTTGCAGGGCCATGGGGAAAGAGCAGGGGCTAATTCTTTCAAAGAGTAGGCACAGGCATGATGGGCTGAATGGCCTCCTGTGTTGTATGATTCTAAGATAGGGCTAGGCAGTTTCAAAAATGGAAAGATCGTATTGGCGTAGGATAGATTTTCTGAGATTTAGGTACGTCTGATTGATGTACGGAGAGCTTTGAATTCCATTAGGTTTGTACTAACTTGTGCTGGTTTGATTCTTGTGGCTATATGGATGAAAAATGCTTTGTTCTTGGCACTGTAATCTCAATTTAGTTACTGCAAATGTACTTAAATAAAATATGGAAAAAGGCATTGGATTGTTCTTGTCATTATTATGAAAATCATTCCAATGATGTTTGAAGAGAGTTGGACTGGTTTAATAAAATGGTTACTAAATTCTTGCGTTTTAAGACTAAACATTCTCTTTCGCGTTTACTTGCTTTCCAGAGTTTTTTGAAACACAAAGATGCGAAACCTCTCCGTGACGTGCTGGCTGCCACTCCAGGCCGCTTCGTCAACCTGCTGTTCCCTGGCGCACAAGCCACAGTCAGACCTGGGTCTCCCAGTACCAGCACCATTCGGTTAGATCTGCAGTTCCAAGCCATCAAGGTGAATAAATCTGCTCAGTTAGTCAATAGCTGTTGTAGTCTTGAATTCTCCTTTACAGTTTGCAGAATTGAATTGTGTTGCTATTCTGGCATTTTTAGTGTAAAAGGTTTTTAAAGTCAACGTATGTATAACAAAAAAATTAATGTGATTATATAAAAACAGCCAATAGGGTGTAAAAAGTAGCCACTGTAATGCAGTTTATGTATGTAGGGTAGTTATATGAAGGATTGTTTTGAATAAATTGGGCAGGTTAATTTTCTCTACAATTGGTGCATTAATCATTGTTGAAAGCAGCTATGGTTGGACAGATTGTGAGTAGATTTACAACAAGCCCAAGTTTGGAGCTATGATTCAGGGTCATAATTTGGACATTTCTTCTCCCTTGTGTATCTCTCGTGGCGCTCGATCAGCTCTTTCCGCTCAGCCATGACTTCCTTGCTTCCAGGCCACTGGAGAACCTGTTAAGAGAATCACTTGCCACGCCTGGCGACATTCTCCGAGGAAATCGCTACAGATCCATGGGCCTTGGTGGTCACCAGCAGGGGGTATCGCCTTCATCTCCAAGCTGAGCCCCTGCGATTCCGCAGGGGATTGCAGTGAGATAATTTGGAAGATCATTTTGAAGGCGCCAACGACCGAAGTAGACAAGCTCCTGCTGCCCTCAGGGATTGATCGGGTTCATCCCGATTATGAGAAGAAAGCTTTACCCCTGTTCCAGGGAGCTGTCGACTAATCTTAGACATCAGGGCGTTGAACAGATTCCTGAATCAGGAAGCATTCAAGGTGGTTATACTACCGCAGATAATTCAGGCACAATGCCCAGGAGATTGGCTGACTGCAAAATCACCTCAGGCAGCTATTTTCAGATGGCAATTTGAAGCATATCATCCCAGGTTTCACCGCTTTCAATTACTGACGACAGTGTTGGCAGTATCAGCCTCACCCCTTCGGCCTCTCGCCAGCCCTACAATGTTGGCAAAATACCTGTCTGTCGTAGCTTTGCATCTCAGGACGCAGCACCTGCACATCCACCTGTATCTAGACTGGTTGATCAAAGTCCCTAGCTGGCAGCCCGCTCTGTCAATCGTCCAAGCTGCCTTCTGGGAGGTTGGCCTCGGCGTCAGCCGTGGCTCAGTGGGTAGCGCTCTCGCCTATGAGTCAGAAGGTCCCACTCTGGGGACTTGAAGACAAAATCCAGGCTGATACTCCAGTGCCAGTACTAAGGGAGTGTTGGAGGTGTCGTCTTTTGGATCAGATGTTAAGCCGAGGCCCCGTCTGCCCTTTCAGGTGGATGCAAAAATTCCCATGGCACTATTTGGAAGAGGAGCAGGGGAGATCTCCTGGTGTCCTGGCCAATATTTATCCCTCAACCAACATCACTAAAACAAATTATCTGGTAATTATCACATTGATGTTTGTGGGACCTCGCTGTGTGCAAATTGGCTGCAGCGTTTCCTACATTACAACAGTGACTACACTTCAAAAGTATTTCACTGACTGTAAAGCGCTTTGGGACATCGAGGTCGTGAAAATGCAAATCCTTTCTTTACAAGATGTCTCAGCTGGAACCAAAACCAAACTTGACATTTTGACTTTCTGGGGCAGAGACCTCTTGCCCTCGGACTGATTCTCAGTTATCTAGAGACTAGCACCTTCTCTTGAAAAGGATCAAGTATTTTGGCTAAGTAATTACTCCTGATCAAATGACAGCAAAAATCTTTGTTGTTCCCAATGTACGGCTTTCCTGAGATCATTCTATCTGAACCCGTTCGGTTATAGGTCTGCACCTGTAGCTTTCTGCTTTAGGAACAATTTTTTCCCCCATTACCCCACGTTGCTTCCATCATTGCCCATTTTGCTCTTTTCCCTCTGTTCCCCTTCCTCCCCAGTGGTATGTAGCTGTTCTGTACTCTAGTATTTCTAAACATGGCCCACCGTTCTTCCATCCTTCTCCCCTCTTTAATGGTGGGGAGAATGCTGTCTAGTCTCCTCGGCACAACCCTCATAACCTGCCTTTTTGAAGTTGAATGTTTTTAATGTGCTCTAAAACAAAAGCAAAATACTGCAGATGATGGCAATCTGAAATAAAAACAGAAAATGCTGGCAACACTCGGCAGGACTAGGCAGCATCTGTAGAGAGAGAAACAGAGTTAACGTTTCAGGTCGATAACCATTCATCAGATGCTGCCTGATCTGCTGGGCGTCTCCAGCATTTTTTGTTTTTGTTGTGCTCCTCTCTTCCATCGTAAATCTTAACCTTAAACTCCACCACGTTTTGGCCACAGTTTTCTGACTGTCACCTGCTCTGCCACCCGCTCACAGTCAGAATGAACTGGCGCTCGAATGTGACTGAAGCTTAAATATGACCTGGGGTGGCGGGAGGGGCTGTCCGATGCAGCACTGCCCAAAGGTTCTGCTCTTAAACGTCGTTAAGAAACTACACCAGGTGCGTGCTTTCTCCAAGCCTTCCTGGCCTGGATTTAACCCGTGATGTGCCGTGTACGCATGTAACCGGAAGCAGACCCTGCAATGTAGGTAGATTACGTTTTTTCTCTCTCTAATTTGAATAGTTCAGTTATTTCACAGCAGTTAAAACACACCATTAAAAGCAGGAAAATTGCTCCCAGTTAAAGTTTTATGGTCGTTGCAAAAATGATGGGAACTTATTAAATCTAACGCTTTAAAGCGTGTTCCAGGAAGTTTAATTTTGAGTTGACTCTTTAGGGAACCCAGACTAGAAATTTCAGATGCATCACATGCCCAAGAATGACGTTCCGTTTAAAGTTAAGCTCGACATGGGGATCTCTGGGCGGGGGGGTGGGGGTGGTGGGGGGAGGTGGTCTGTGTTGTAGGAGATAGGAACAGGAGTAGGCCATTCAGCCCCTCGAGCCTGTTTGGGGCTGGAACCCATGACCTAGAGATTAAGAATCTCATGCTCTGCCAACTGAGCTAGCTAATTTAAAAGCCAAATTTGTTGTACTGCCTGGGGGACTGGTGCGGGGACGGGGGGTGGGGGGGCAGCGAGGAGAGGAGGATTTGAAAATGAAGATACTCAACCCTACCTTCCTGTTCCCCCTATTCCTCAGACTGAGGACAGTATCACAGCAAGCTTTTTGTTTTGGTTGATTCAGCTATCCCCTTTACCTTTTTTTGTTTTATTTAACAGATAATCAGCATCATAGTGAAGAACGATGGGAACTGGCTGTCTGGTCAGCCTCAGCTGGTGAGTCACCTGCGGCGGGTATGGGTGAGCGATGCCTTCCAGGAACGACACCGTAAAGAAAGCATGGTGGCCACTCACTGGAAAGAACCAAAGCTCCTAGCATTCTGCCTACTAAATTACTGCAAGTACGTAACTTCTTTTCTTTGAAAAGAGAGCAGCATCATTTATTTGCTACGGCGTAAGGTGAAGGGTCTTTCCACCACATATTTTCAGATACAGTTCCCACCACTTAAAACATCCACATTTAAAAAGGGCATTTGCATATATCCAGTAGATTATTTAAGCATGATTTCCCTTTCATAAACCCATGCTGACTTTGTCCAATCCCGTTAATGCCTTCCAAGTGTTCTGTTATCACATCTTTTATAATAGACTCTAGCATTTTCCCCACTACTGATGTTAGGCTAACTGGTCTGTAATTCCCTGTTTTTTCTCTCCCTCCTTTTTTAAATAGTGGGGCTACATTTGCCACCCTCCAATCTGTAGGAACTGTTCCAGAGTCTATAGAATTTTGGAAGATGACCACCAATGCATCCACTATTTCCAGGGCCACTTCCTTTAGTACTCTGGGATTTAGATTATCAGGCCCTGGGCATTTGTCAGCCTTTAGCCCCACTAATTTCCCTAGCACTTTTTTTTGTACTAACTCCATATACTTGCCATTGGCCCATATCCCTTAATACCTTTGGTTGCCAGTTGGAAGATCTGAAAGTTGTATAATAATGGATCAGGCATAGAATCATACAGCATAGAAGGAGGCCATTCGACCCATAGTACCTGTACCGGCTCTTTGGAAGAGATGTCCAATTAGGCCCACTCCCCTGCTCCTTCCCCGGAGACCTGCAGATACTTCCCTTTCAAGTATTTATCCAATTCCCTTTTGAAAGTTACTGTTGAATCTGCTTCCACCACCCTTTCAGGCAGTGCATTCCAGATTGGTTCTTTCGGCAATTATCTTAAATCTGTGTCCTCTGGTTACCGACCCTCCTGTCAGTGGAAACAGTTTCCCGTTTACTCTATCAAAACCCTTCATAACCATTAACAATTTAGAAAAAAAAACGTTTTGAGTGTGCTTAATTGCTGTGTGTCTTTGAGATTTGGTTTGAGGTTGCAGCTACATTTACACTTTAATAACTGATTAGACCTTGTACGGATGACGTTCTGCTTAAAAAAGAAATAACCAATTTGTTATAAATATTAACATTCCTCCAGGCGGAATTTTGCAGAGATTGAGCTGCTGTTTCAACTGCTTAGAGCGTTTACTGGGCGTTTCCTGAGCAATATGACCTTCCTTAAGGAGTACATGGAAGAAGAGATCCCAAAGAATTACAGCGTGGCACAGAAGCGTGCCCTCTTCTTCCGATTCGTGGAGTTTTATGATCCAAACTTTGGCGACGAGCTTAAAGCCAAGGTGACTATGCTGTGCTGCAGAAATGAGCTAATTGTCACTTTGAACTACATACAGGCATGCCCAAAAACACCTGGCATTGTTTCTATTGACATTTAAATGATTAATTCGCATGAAATGTCATAATCATAAACCCCAGATGACTGAATCATAGAATCTTAGAGCACAGAAGGAGGCCATTGTGCCTATGCCAGTTCTTTGAAAGAGCTATCCAATTAGTCCCACTCCACTTGCCCTTTCCCCATGGCCCTGCAAATATCTCCATTTCAAGTATTTATCCAGTTCCCTTTTGAAAGTTACTATAGAATCTGCTTCCACCACCCTTTCAGGCAGCGCATTCCAGATCATCATAACTCGCTGTGTAAAAAGATTTTTCCTCATCTCCCCTCTGGTTCTCTTGCCAATTACCTTAAAAGCTGTATCCTTTGGATGTTGGAGTCCTTCTTTCAGATTTCACTGACTCTTGTCCTTTTACAGCAGGGTTAATTAATTTGCTTTGAAGAGAGAAAAGAAAACTTCCTGAGGATATGCAATTTTATCGTTGCTCATCAGATCAGTAGTAACCTCTAAAGTACAATTAAGACACAGATATATTTGGTATATGTTCACTTCGGATTTTGTGTAATTCATTTGCGCGCCAGGCTCAGGCATTTCAAAGCCTTTAAGCCAGTGTCTAGAGTGTTTTTATTGCTGCCGTTGGGTCTATTACTTTCTAGAATGATTAACCATTATAATGTAACTGTAATGGGAAAATGTAACACCATATTTCTAGATTTAATGCGTTTGTGCATTTAATTTATTTCTGCTGTGATTGCTAATGATGGATGAATGGATTTAATTTTCAGATATTTTATGATTTAATCATTGAAATGTTTGACTTATAAATACCAAAAAAAAAGCCAATGTAACCAAAGCAGTGAAAGAATTTCAGCTGCGGCATGTTAGTGAAGTGAAATGAGTTCGGTTCTCGTTCAGAGAGGCAATTAAATAAGATTTCGCGAAAAAAATTTAAGAAAAGAGCTCCTGAATATTTGACCTCACATGCAGTCCAGTGGATGCCAACAAACATGCAGCAGCGACAGAGCATACTTGCTGCAATTGGTGACACTTACTCAGCCAGATGAAACTTTGAAGGATGCAGTGGTTGGTGCAGGTCTTATGTTCTGCTGTGCACCCAACATGCCTGCTGCATGTCCTCATGGTCAATCTACCTGTTCGTAAAAGGTCTTTTATTTATTCCAACTTCAAATTATGTGCCAGTTATCTTTTTAAACATTGCAGTGAAATTTTGATGTGATACATAAATTAGAGTTTATATTTCATCTTCAGAACTGAAAGAAAGAAACAAAATATTTAAGGTAATAAAATCAGAAAATGCTAGAAATGCTCAGCAAGTCAGGCAGCATCAGTAGAGAAAGAAACAGAGTTAATGGGCAGCATTTTAGCACCCGCTATCGGGTGCGTTCCTGGCAGGGGGGGGCCCCGAAAATCGTGAAATCCCGGAGCGGGACCGGAGCCCGCCTTGAGCCCGCGCACTTCCGGGTTCCCCGCTGACGCGCCGGCGTGCGTGCGCAGCCCCCGCTGGTGGGGATCCCGCAGGCAATTAAAGCCAGCGGGATGCCACTTGAAGGTATTTATTTGGCTTGTTCAGGTCATTAACTGACCTGATTAAGGGATTATGTGAGGAGGGGTGGGATTTTAGAGCAAACTGGGACTGTTTCCCACACTGGGGGAAACACTCCCAGTTCAAATGGACCTGTTGCAGCCATCAGCCTGGGGCAGCTGCAAAGGTCCATTTGACAGGTGGTGGGGTGGGGGAGACCCTCACTCATTGCAGGAGGCCACTCTGTCACTTGGGACAAAGTTTGGCCTCCACCACCCTCCTCCTGACAATCAAAATCACTAACTTGCACACTTACCCCGGTGTCCAGACACATGTACCTACCTTGCGGACCCCCTCAGATGTACATCTTCCGGATGGGGGCCACCGTAGCTGCAGTCATGACTTCCTTGGAGGGCGAACAGCATCACCAGCCTCGCCGTCACCTCTGACACGTGGAGCTCCACAACAGTATGCTGTGACACATCCACCTGCACAGCAGGAGGGAGGGCTACCGCAGAGAGAGATGCGTCGCAGAGGGCACTACCCTCGCCACAGGGCCCACAGACCGAGGCTCAGCTTCCTGGACCTCTCTGAGCAGCAGTGCACACGGAGGCTCAGAGTCACTCGACATGTAGTCGTGGACATCTGCAGCCTCCTTCATGCCAAGCTGCTCCTGGCTGGCCCGAGCACCATCTTCTTACCTGTCGCTGTCAAAGTCACCACTGCCCTCAACAACTTCTCCTCCGCATCCTTCCAGGGTGCAACCGGGGACATCGCCGGCGTCTCTCAGTCGTCTGCACAAAAGAGCCCTGCAAACACACCTACACCCACTCTGCAGTGACACAATGGGTGGCATCAGTTGTGGGTCTTCATAGTGATCCTCAGGAAAGGGCATTATTGTACAGACCAGACCAGATTCGCGAAGACATGGCAGTCGTGGTGCCAATATAATGTGATGTGAGTTGGTCAGAAATTCAATATAAGTAACAACCATGACAAACCCTCAAACACCCTTGTGCATCCCCTTCATGCTCACGACACGTTTGCCTTCCGCTGCCTACTGCACATATGTGATGCATGCCCTGTGGCTGCAGCACAGGTAGTTGCAGGTTGAGTGAGGCTGGCCGTGAAAGAGATGCATGAGAGGGTGAGTATGAGATAGAGCCATGAGATTGTATGAGGATTGGGTTGAGTGGTAGTGGTGGGATGAGTACTGGCGAGGTGAGTAGGTGCAGGTACGATGAGGATGAGGTTTGAGTGGGTTTGAGGGGTGATGTGACAGAGTAGTGTTGGCAGTGCAGAAGGAGATGTGGGTTGGGGGCGGTGATGTGGCAGACGGAGTGTAGGGGAAAGAGTAAGTGTACTCTCTTTGGCTGACCTACTGAGGTCATTGGAGCGCCCCCTGCACTGTATGCAGGTGGGCGATATGTTGGTATTGCTGGTGACCTCCTCTGCCACCTTGAGCCAGGCCTTCCTGGTGGCAGAGGCAGGCCGCTTCCTCCCGCCCGCCGGGAGGAAGATCTCTGTCCTCCCCCTCCTCCTCACCCCATGTATTGATACCTGGAGTGAGGCATCATTAAACTGGGAGCAGCCTTCCCCCTGGGCTGCTCCATGCTGTGATTTTTTTCTGTTTGTTGCAGCATCTGTCAGTGGAGGACTGCCCCTTTAAATAGAGCTCCTCCAGCTGACAGATCTTACTGCACATGCGCAGTCCGCCCGACGCGCAGATCAGCAGTGGGGAACCCGGAAGACAAGGTAAGTGGATCCAATTATGCTACAATCGCGCGGGGAGCCTACTAATTTCACCGGGCGCGTGGCCCCCTGCCGAGAACCCGCAGCCCTGCTAACATCGGGCCCAATGTTTCAGGTCGATTACCCTTCGTCAGAACTGGCCAAGTTGTGACGAAGGGTCAGTGACCTGAAACGTTAAATCTGTTTCTTTCTTCACAGATGCTGCCTGACTTGCTGAGTATTTCTGGCAGTTTCTGTTTTTATTTCAGATTTCCAGCATCTGCAGTATTTTGCTTTTGATTTTATATATAAGGTAATATTTATATGACATTCTGGAATATTGTGGCACTTTAAGTTTTCAAATGTAGGGTATGTCCTGTGCTGTTTGCTGACGGTCTCTGCTGGTGTGTTCTGTTTAGGCTCTACAGCACATCTTGATCCCTGCTTTCCAGTCCAGCTTTGACAAAAGTGAAGGGGAGCAACTGTTGGGGCCTCCGAACCCCGAGGGTGATAACCCCGAAAGCATCACGAGTGTTTTCATCACTAAGGTAACGCTAACGACGTGGATTTTTGCAAAAGTTTCTTGTTAGTAAATGCATGCAAAAGAGTATCCTATTACAAATTCATGCATTCATTCTTTGCTGTGCCACTGTGGTAAAAGGCTTAATTCTTATAAATTATTAATCAGCATTAAAGCACGATTATACATCATTGGGGCTGAAAATGTAGTCCCGCCTGTGGCAAGTCATAAATCATTTTTAACTTTTTACAAGAAAAAGTTGCTTCGTGCTGAATATTAATAATTCAAACCTCTCCGCGAGTTAAGATGTTCCCAGCACTGATCTCGATGCACCTTGAGCACTTTAGGAGGTTTCAAGATGCACATGGCTTTTACATAATTTTCTTTGTGGGAAAGTATTTTATCTTTGTAATTGCGACTGCTGAGTGTCGTAAAGAAGAATGAGAAAATTGCTGTTGCCCCCAGAAGCATTTGTGAATCACAGTAACTATATTAATTCAGTTGGACTTCTTATCGTAGAATCGTACAGCACAGAAGGCGGCCATTCGGCCCATCGTGTCTGTGCCGGCTCTTTGAAAGAGCTATCCAAATAGTCCCACTCCACTACTCTTTCCCCATAGCCCTGAAAACGTTTCCTTTCCAAGTATCAACTATTTATCCAATTCTTTTTTGAAAGTTACTTTTGAATCTGCTTCCACCACCCTTTCAGGCAGTGCATTCCAGGTCATAACAACTCGCTGCGTTTTTTAAAAAAAAATTCTCCTCCCCTTCCCCCTGGTTCTTTTGCCAGTAACTTAAATCTGTGTTTATTCATTGTTAATTTATTTATTAATTAGTAAGCTTATTAATCTTTTTCTCAGGTACTGGACCCAGAGAAGCACGCTGAAATGTTGGACGCTTTAAGGATTTACTTGCTGCAATTTGCAACTCTTCTCGTTGAGCACGCACCTCACCACATCCACGACAACAATAAAAATCGGAACAGTAAGCTGAGGCGTTTGATGACGTTTGCCTGGCCCTGCCTGCTTTCGAAGACCTGCGTGGACCCAGCCTGCAAATACAGTGGCCACTTACTGCTGGCGCACATCATAGCCAAATTTGCAATTCATAAAAAGATCGTCTTGCAGGTAGGCCTCACATTATAAACCATGTAACTCAATGCGGCTCTTTATGGAAGATGTAAGCCTTAATGTCAGATCTTAATTGAGAAGGTGATAGCTATATCTAACTTCGGTGAATCCTATATAAATGGACATTTATTGAGAGACACAAATAACTTACAAGTAAAATTTACAAGAAGCATTCTGAAATCACGGACACTCTCAAATTACGAACTATGGAAAGCCTTCAATGCACCAAGCTCTTTTACAACTTAATACATGGAACACAGTCTGTTACAAAGCTGCTAGATCTGGTACTTTCACTGAGTTGGGATCACTGGTGCTTTCCCTTGCAGCTTTTTTTCCTTTCTGCCCCCAAATTCTGGCGAGGTCATTGTATTCCAGTCAGCGCGAGGCGGCAGCAGGTTTTGTGAAAGAAGCGGCTTTTGGGGAATGAGGAGCTCTTTACCCAGCATCCATAGCGGCAGAGAAACCGCCCTATCTCTGGGATTGAATGCTCGCTCGGCTCGATCCCGGGGATAGGACGGTGTCTCTGGGATTGAATGCTCGCTCGGCTCGATCCCGGGGATAGGACGGTGTCTCTGGGATTGAATGCTCGCTCGGCTCGATCCCGGGGATAGAGCGGTTTCTCTGGGATTGAATGCTCGCTCGGCTCGATCCCGGGGATAGGACGGTGTCTCTGGGATTGAATGCTCGCTCGGCTCGATCCCGGGGATAGGACGGTGTCTCTGGGATTGAATGCTCGCTCGGCTCGATCCCGGGGATAGAGCGGTTTCTCTGGGATTGAATGCTCGCTCGGCTCGATCCCGGGGATAGGACGGTGTCTCTGGGATTGAATGCTCGCTCGGCTCGATCCCGGGGATAGGACGGTGTCTCTGGGATTGAATGCTCGCTCGGCTCGATCCCGGGGATAGAGCGGTTTCTCTGGGATTGAATGCTCGCTCGGCTCGATCCCGGGGATAGGACGGTGTCTCTGGGATTGAATGCTCGCTCGGCTCGATCCCGGGGATAGGACAGTGTCTCTGGGATTGAATGCTCGCTCGGCTCGATCCCGGGGATAGAGCGGTTTCTCTGGGATTGAATGCTCGCTCGGCTCGATCCCGGGGATAGAGCGATGTCTCTGGGATTGAATGCTCGCTCGGCTCGATCCCGGGGATAGGACGGTGTCTCTGGGATTGAATGCTCGCTCGGCTCGATCCCGGGGATAGGACGGTGTCTCTGGGATTGAATGCTCGCTCGGCTCGATCCCGGGGATAGGACGGTGTCTCTGGGATTGAATGCTCGCTCGGCTCGATCCCGGGGATAGGACGGTGTCTCTGGGATTGAATGCTCGCTCGGCTCGATCCCGGGGATAGGACGGTGTCTCTGGGATTGAATGCTCGCTCGGCTCGATCCCGAGGATAGAGCGGTGTCTCTGGGATTGAATGCTCGCTCGGCTCGATCCCGGGGATAGAGCGGTTTCTCTGGGATTGAATGCTCGCTCGGCTCGATCCCGGGGATAGAGCGGTTTCTCTGGGATTGAATGCTCGCTCGGCTCGATCCCGGGGATAGAGCGGTGTCTCTGGGATTGAATGCTCGCTCGGCTCGATCCCGGGGATAGAGCGGTGTCTCTGGGATTGAATGCTCGCTCGGCTCGATCCCGGGGATAGGACGGTTTCTCTGGGATTGAATGCTCGCTCGGCTCGATCCCGGGGATAGGACGGTGTCTCTGGGATTGAATGCTCGCTCGGCTCGATCCCGGGGATAGGACGGTGTCTCTGGGATTGAATGCTCGCTCGGCTCGATCCTGGGGATAGAGCGGTGTCTCTGTGGCTATGGATGCTGGGTAAAGAATTCCCCATTCTACTGAGAATCTTTACTGTACATACAATGACCGTTTTGAAAATAAGGACACCCGCAAAAAAAGGATAAGCTGATGCCAGTCCCTGGGGTGTCTGAATTTACCGGTTTCACTATATCTGTATAGAGCAGCTCAAAATGTTTTTTTTTGGCTGAGTAAAATGGGATCCAACTCTTTTGTGTAACTG
Organism: Heptranchias perlo; assembly: GCF_035084215.1. NCBI lineage: Eukaryota > Metazoa > Chordata > Chondrichthyes > Hexanchiformes > Hexanchidae > Heptranchias > Heptranchias perlo. Next base: position 47,063,397 of record NC_090346.1, on the reverse strand, counting down.
TTGAAAATTGTTGATATTTTCAACAGCTAACACATTTATGTTGCACTTCGAGGCAAGTACTGTAAAATCTAGTACAGAACCAGATATTTAGCACATAATTTAACACTTTAGTGACACTGACTGGAACACTAATTTAATATCTATTATATAACCTGCTTAAGTGTGGTAATGTCATAGTGCTTTGCCTGTGCAACGAATTGAATTATAAGTCTATTTTAAGGTTTGCAAATTTTTTTTTTTTTTAAATTTTGCATCAAGATGATTTTTACACGCAAGCCAGCAGTGTTAATACATTTTCTGAGTTTGTTAACTGGTATCAAGTCAGATTTTAAGTTGTGAAAATAAAAAAACTTTTGCAATTAATCTAAATGTCTGCTTTGCTCAGCGGTAGCGCACTCTCGCCTCAGAGTCAGATGATCATGGGTTCAAGTCCCCTTCCGGGGTTTGAGCACATGATCCAGGCTGATACATCAGTAGAATATTGAGGGAGTGCTGCATTGTTGGAGGCACTGTTTTTTTTGGATGAGACATTAGACCGAGGTCCTGTGTGCCTGTTCAGGTGGATGTATAAGATCCCATGGCACTATTCCGAGAAGAGCAGGGGAGTTCTCCCGCTGTCCTGACCAACATTTATCCTCAATCAACGCCTCCAAGAACAGATCATCTTGTCTTTTATCTCATTACTGTTTGTGGGAAAACTGTGTGCAAAATTGGCTTTCACATTTACCTACAAAACAGCAGTGACGAAAAGTCAAAAATAGTTCATTGGCTGTGAAGTGCCTTGGGATGTCCTGAGGTCTTGAAAGATGCTTGTTTTTAAAGTACTTAATACATCAGAGATGCTTTGTAAGGTAGAACTTTGTCTTGAGTACTAATGAAAATGCAGAAAAACAAACTGGCGACTGCTCCTTGATACACAGACAAAGGAAAAGCTTTTACACTGGTGAGACTAGGATTATGATTTTTTTTTTATATATAATATATGTAAACTTCCAGCTGTGTGTTTTGATTAGTTGAAAGGAGTTCTCTTATAGTTTTGTTTTAAATACCACAACTTTGGTGGTGCCTCCTTGGCCTCACTTCACAATTTGGATATAATGTGGAAGCGCGAGCAATATATATATATATATATATATAGTTCTTTAAAGAATTTAAGATGCCACCGTTGTGTAGCGGTCAAGCATGTCCAAACTAAGATTTGAACATTAACCCAATGTTGCACAGGTTTTCCTCAGTCTGCTTAAAGCCCATGCCATGGAAGCTCGATTGGTAGTCAGGCAAGCAATGGCCATTTTGACTCCCGCTGTCCCTGCTCGAATGGAGGATGGGCATCAAATGCTAACTCACTGGACAAGAAAAATCATTGTGGAAGAAGGGCACACGGTGCCTCAGTTGGTCCATATCTTGCATCTAATAGTTCAACATTTCAGGGTAAGTTCATATTTCAAAAATAAGAGAGTGAACTTTTAATTAACTAACATTCTCAAAGCAAAATGCTTTGAGTAATTTGAGGCATGACGTGGTAAGTGTAGCATGCTTGGGAGGAACAGGTGACTAGGCCTCTGGTTCCTAAAGCTCTCCACCACTGGGTTTTTGTTGCCTAATGCCTGGGTCTGTTGTAAACTAATTGATAGAGATTGATTGCCGTGATTAGTCAGCAACTCCATTATCATTGTACATTGCGACTACCAGGCTGGTAGAAGGCAAACTAGCAATTCGTCTAGCAATTCCTATGTTCCTAAGCAGTCGAGTATTCCCGTTCTTATTTATACATCAATTCTGCTGGCTGCCCTCCTGGATAGAAAGGCAAGTTGCCATGCACTGTTGTCTATTATTGCTTGAAGGAAATAGGACAGATATGCAATCAAAAGCAGACCTCAAAACCTGAATGAAAGGTCAGTGTACTGCGTAGGAGAGCGAGAGCAGTATTGCAAAAATGTTCTGCGCCACTTGAATGATGGTGGATTGCTTTGTGAGCTCGCCATCTGAAAGAGCCAGATATTCTGTGGCCTCGTGCCATTTTGTAGCGTGAATCCGATACAATGCAAAAGGTTTGTGTCCGTGACAGTGGAAGAAATGGAGCAGCCTCAGCAGAGGTTAATATAGTTTAAAAAAAAAACTCTAATAAGAGAAATACATCTAACAGGGCTCCACAAGCAGGATTTCAGTTTTGGGATTAACTTCTTGCACTTCAACCTCATTGTTTATGACATAATTTGAACCCTTCAGTTTGATTCCTGCTTCTATTCCACTCTGACCTTCCCAGTACCCTTAATAATATAAAAGATGACCTGACAAAATTATGACTTCGATTGGGAAAACAAAAAAAATCAGATGTGAATGACATTTACGAGAATTGCAAAAATTCACGTCTGTCCATCATTAAAACGTCTGCAGAAGGTGTGTCACCCAATACATCGTATTTTACAAGAGGTGCATAAAAGAATCCTTTTTTTTTGTATGATGCCAGTTACACAATGTATAGATAGTAAATAAAGGAAGTGCGTTGAGTACACCATAATAGTATTGAAATAACATTTCTCTTTAGGTATACTTCCCGGTGCGACATCACCTTGTGCAACACATGGTTAGTGCCATGCAGCGACTAGGCTTCACGCCTAGTGTCACCATTGAACAGCGGAAGTTAGCTGTAGATCTGGCTGAAGTCGTCATTAAGTGGGAACTGCAGAGAATCAAAGACCAGCAGGTAAAAAAAATATATTTAGAATATAAATGTGCCCCACCTTTTAAAAGCATGACAATCAGGCATTCATTTTTAATGTGGAATTCAAGATTTTATTTTAAATTAATTTTTAACATAACCTTGGTACAGATTAAAAGGTCCCAGACAGAGGTACAGATGTGTGTAAATTTAGCTTTGTAAAGCTAGATTCCAACAATGCCATGCTGTTTCCTTCGAAACACACATGATCATTGTTAGAGATTTGGTTATTGAGTTAATACTTTAAAGGATTCCTTGTTGAATTTGCTGTACATCTGTGAATAAGGAGGCTAACAGTTTAAGCATTGAAGAGTTGAATGTTTTGAAATTGGCTGTTGTAAATCTGAATTCTGATGTTCAGAGTTGTGTGTTTATTTATATATAAATTCACTGAATGTTATCCTTATCAGTAAAGGAGATTGCCAGCATCTATCCAGATTACAGGTGGACTTTACTAAGTGTGCATGCCCAGGTATAAATTGGGACAAAAATTGGGTCCTTTTTCACTCTTCCTAGAATTGTTTTTTTTGTAGGTGGACTCTACCCAGCACTGAAACTTCTGGATTTATTGCTGAATCTGTACCCCTGTTTCCATTTTTTGTTTAATTCTTATTTAATGGGGTTCTGCTAAATCTTAGCTTTGACTTTACAGGGTAATGTATCTTGTTTTGGCTCAGTGGTTTGAAGGGTTAATTAACAATCCTTGGTGGGGTGGGGTGGGGGGGGGCGGTGGGGTGGGTGGAGTTGATATTTACAATCTAAGACATCTCTTGGTATCGTTAAAGATGGTCCCATCCTAGTGTCTGCCTTGGCACTCTCACCTCTGAGTCAGAAGGTTGTGGGTTGAAGTCCCACTCCAGAGACCTGAGCGCACATTCTAGGCTGACACTCCCAGTGCCAGTACTGAGGGAGTGCTGCTCAGACGGAGGTGCCATCTTTCAGATGAGATTTTAAATCGAGACCCCGTTTGCCCTCTCAGGTGGATGTAAAAGATCCCATGGCACCATTTGAAGAAGAGCAGGGGAGTTCTCCCTGGTGTCCTGGCCAATATTTATCTCCCAACCTACATCACTAAAAGTCAGATAATCTGTTCATCATCACATTGCTGTTTGTGGGAGCTTGCTGTGTGCTAAATGACTGTCGCATTTCCTACATTACAACAGTGACTACAGTTCAAAAAGTACTTCATTGGCTGTAAAGTGCTTTGAGATGTCCTGATGTATATAAATGCAAGTTCTTTCTTATTGTGGCATTTGGCGTGCAGCCAGACAGTCTGTACAGAAAAGGGTGCACCCAGGTGTATAGGGGCATGAGGTGCACTTATAAAGTGATTGGTAATGCTGGATTGGAGAACATATTGAGCATATTAAAAAAAACTGTTGATGCTGTGTGCAAATAGTTTAATGTCCAGCTCAGTTTACTTCATATGAACCGAAAAAAGTTAAGGATGCAAAACTCCTTCGTTGTGGTTTACATCTGTTGTAAATCTGGTTTTTGTTACGATTTAGTCTTTTCATACATGGCTGTGAAATATGTCACCTATTGATTTTTAGTTATTAAAATTACCTGAGTATTGAATGTTTTTTCACCCTCTTTTTCCTGTATACTGTTGGAAAAAATGTAGCCAGATTCGGATCCTGAAGTGAATGGCAGTGGTGAGGGAACCAGCACGGCCAATGGTAACATGAAAAGAGGTTTGTCGGTGGATTCAGCTCAGGATGTGAAACGTTTCCGAACAAATGTCGGAACTGTGAGTACAATCCAGAGATGGAGGATATTAAAACGTTTGCATTTAATGGTTTTAGAATAATTGTGCATTTTCTTTCCTACCCTTTGATTTTGCAAGAATTTTTTATTTGCGAGCTTTTAAAGGATCAGTAACTTATCCATAGTAGGCTGTGTAATTGACATTTTGATCACCTCATTGGGGAAGTTGTATTGATGAAGTTTTTGATGTAGTTAAGTTAGTTCTGGCACAACAGCATTTGCAGTGAGATTCAAATTGCGTTAAAATCCATTTCATATCACCAGTCTAGCTGGGAAATTAAATATAGTTGAACTCTAGTGTATTTCAGGTGAATGTGGTATGACTATTCATTAATTACCATAAAAGTGCCAACTAGTCAATAGATTAAAACTTGTTAGTTATACTGGGAGATGCAAATATTTGAGTTAGTTAGTTTGGAAAGTGTATTGTGGGTTACGCAGTGCAAAAAAGCCATTAAAAGCAGCAACGGCTAAAGTTCAACGTTAGATAATTAGCTGCTTTACCTTAAGCAGGGTGTATAATTGTGAACTAGTTTTGGCAGTCGATCTGTCAAGTTTTCATACAATTGACCTTTAATAAAAGTGATGGCACAGCCTGGTTATTAATGGTCAGCATTTTGCACACTGATGAAGTTGGTACCTAGCTGAACCTGTCTCCAGTTTATGTTGATTTACATTGTTTTCAGCTAGCATTACTTCACTAGTATAACTTAATTCAGTATATCAGTGCTATTAATGTGGCTGTAGTGTTAAAGTAATTGATTGAAAATGTTGTGGTTCAATAAGAGACCATATTCTGAACTATGCTGCACCAAATGTCCATATTTAGTCTTTAATTCTAGTGTCTCTTCATTTCTGGGAAGAAGAACCACTTAGTTGCCAAAACTGGAAATAACATAAATCCAGGAATTTACCCTCGTTCAGTCACTAGCAAAAATAGTCATCCTCTATATCTTTGTGTAGCTTACTGTATTTTATCCATCCTGCCGCTGTTTCATTCTAACTTTAATTAGAAGATGCATCCATTTTTCATAAGGCATAATAGAGATTTGTAGATGGGATTTCAGAAGGTGTCAACAACATATGTGAAACTCTTAAGAATATAACAGTTCTTTTTTATTCTTGGCTGATGCGATAGTTTTTCTAGTTAATTGTTCTTGCACATTCCAGTGTTAAACAGGTACTAAAATATTTAACGTGCTCCCTATAAGAGTTAATGTATTTGCTATGTCAACTAGTATGTAGTGCTAAATTAAACATTTTGATAGCATGAGTCAGATACGTAAGCCTGTATTTTGTTGAAGTGTGTACAGTGACATAATGGCGACTGGATAAGGCTGTAGTTCTTTAATATGCGTTAAATGGCTTTTTAAAAAAAAAACCTGCGGGGGGCGGCGGGGTGGGGGATGAAATATTTATTAGAAATTGCCACGAGCCTGTTCTTCCCTTCCTTTTTACAAAGTGGAGATTAAACCTCATCTCAGCTGGCAGCTTCCAATAAAAAGCAAGTAGAAATTGAAGTGCATTCACATAACTTAGTAATTTGCCTCTTGTCATCTGGCCGATGCATTAAAGTTCTGGTCGCAGCTTCCTTGTTGCTGGTGTTCAGGAAAATCTAATGGTATAAAACGAACCTCCACGACTTGGAAAATGACCTATCCCACTCCGCCACTAATTTTGTTAATAGGGAAATCATCTCCTATTGTTTAGGGAACTGCAAATATTTTTAAATCTAAGTAAATTTGTAATCTTACAAAGCCAAATCCGTCTACTGGTGGAGATATTAAACATTAGAGTGTGCTTTATACTGGAACAGGGTGCCTCAAGCTGATGAAGGCAGTTCCCTCTCATTTCCTCCGAAGCACGTAACAGGAGAGCGTGCATTGGCCTAGTACGTGGCAAATTGGTTCAAGCCGGTTAGAATGCTTCTGAAGCAAAAGCAGCTTCGGGGACTTTTCCGGTGTGTTCCGGCTCACTCTAACCACTGCATGTACAGCGTTAAACTGGTCCATGTTACCGTTACTGTACCCAGTTCCTCAGCTTGCTATGTGCAATAAACTTACAGCTTTTGAAAGATTCCTTCTGCAAATCCACGAGTCGTGGAGGCTCGTTTTATACCATTAGATTTTCCTGAACACCAGCAACAAGGAAGCTCCGACCAGAACTTTAATGCATCGGCCATAAAACTGGTGCCTGATGGATTTGATCTCAGCGCGGTTAATTTTGTGTCTCATTGCGAAAGTAGCCCTACTTAAAATAAATGTGTTTTTTTAAACCAACAGGTATTTGGGCGTAGCCAGTCCTTAACAGGGGCTGATCATCTGCTTTCTAAACCCATTGATAAGCAGCACACTGATACCGTAGTGAATTTCCTCATCAGAATAGCTTGCCAGGTAAAGGTCACACTTCTTTGTGATGTCCAAGAATAACTGCTCCAATGAACTTTAACTAAGATTTGATTTGAACTGTCAGCACTGATACAGTATTAGAGAAATTTGTTACATTAAGGGTTTTTTTTTCTTCTGTTATTACTTTATACTAATTTTCTTTCCTTTCCCTGCAACACTTATTTAGTAATATTTTTGAACTAGTGCTTGCTTGGCTCAGTGGGTAACACTCTTCCCTCTGAGTCAGAAGCTTGTGGTTCAAATCCCAGTCCAGTACTGAGGGAGTGCTGCACAGTCGGAGGTGTCGTCTTTCAGATGAGACGTTAAACCGAGGCCCTTCTGCCCTCTCAGGTGGATGGCACTATTTCGAAGAAGAGCAGGGGAGTTCTTCCCAGTGTCCTGGCTAATATTCATCCCTGACCAACATCACTAAAACTGGTCATTATCACATTGCTGTTTGTGGGACCTTGCTGTGTTCAAATTGTCTGCTGTGTTTCCTACATTGCAACAGTGACTACTCTTCAAAAGTACTTAATTGGTTGTAAAGCGCTTTGGGACGTACTGAGGTCGTGAAAGGCACTATATGAATGCAAGTCTTTCGTTCAGAGTTAATCTGGTGCAAAAATTGTATAATTGAATCGATTTGGGTGCCTTATCTGCACCAGGACCTATGTGGGGTGCTGGTTGATTGGTGGAGTAGTTCAAATTCAGGATGGAAGTAGACCTGACGCAGCACTTCAAGATACAACGCTGTGTCAGCACAATTTCCATCCTCCACATGGAAAATTTGTTCTTGAGGTTTCATGGGAACCTTGGAACATAGGAATAGGAGTAGGCCATTCAGCCCCTCGTGCCTGCTCCGCCATTTGATAAGATCATGGCTGATCTGTGATCTAACTCCATATACCTGCCTTTGGCCCATATCCTTTAATAACTTTGGTTGCCAAAAAGCTATCTATCTCAGATTTAAATTTAACAATTGAGCTAGTATCAATTGCTGTTTGCGGAAGAGAGTTCCAAACTTCTACCACCCTTTGTGTGTAGAAATGTTTTCTAATCTCGCTCCTGAAAGGTCTGGCTCTAATTTTTAGACTGTGCCCCCTACTCCGAGAATCCCCAACTAGCGGAAATAGTTTCTCTCTATCCACCCTATCTGTTCCCCTTAATATCTTATAAACTTTGATCAGATCACCCCTTAACCTTCGAAACTTGAGTACTCGGTGTCTTGCAGTGACATTACCCTGACCAGCAGGAGTGTAATGGTTTGTTGAGTGCACTTCACTCTGTCTGGCCTGGTAATATAACAAGGGCATTACTTGCCACCTGAATAACTCCAAGATGTTTTAGGTTTTCACCAGCTCTGTTTGAGGACTCTCATTAATCAGATTGTTGGTTCTTTTAGACGTTAGGCAAACTAGAAACACTAATTTAGATATATTAGACGTCGTTAGACTTAAATCAAGCATGCATCCTGTTTATAGTAGCAAATGGAAGTTAGAATTGTCCTAGCATTCTCAATTCTGGACTGGTACCAGCATAAACTGCACCTAGCTCAGGCATGCTTCTGCTGTTGATTTGGCTGAAGCAAATTTGTGACCCAAGTTATTTTTCTATTTCTGATTATTGATTTCTCCTGTGCCACCTCTGTTGGCAATTTAAAAAAAAAAATCTATACGCATACCCTACATAAAACTTGCTAAGAAAGAAACCAAACATATACTGATATGGAGCATTATAAACCGTGCAGCTCCAGTGGTCAGTTCCAATTCAGTATAATAATCTTCCCTTTAAATTTAACCCAGAAACATTTGGTTAAACTTGTCTCATTCTAAGAATATCCAAGCAACAACAACAACTTGCATTTATATAGTAGTAAAACATCCCAAAGCTTAAAAGCTAGTGCAGGACACCAATTTAAAAATAGCACATAGACACTAAAATAGCATGTTTGTCTTACAAACTCCCCTGCGCCCCCCCCCCCCCTTCCCCCCCCCCCCCACTGCTAATCCCATTCATTGACACATTCAAAATTAGATCTTTTTACAATGATCTTGACATTCCAATGGAATTTGTTATTACAAATTAAAAATAGACAATACTGGAAATACATAGCAGGTTCATTGGTACCTGAAGAGAGAATAGGTGGGTTAATGTTTCTGGGAAGAGACCTTTCATGAGAACTGAAGTCGAAAGGTAGGTGAGCCCCTTTATAGGAAAAGGAACAAAAGCTTGCATTTATAGAGCACCTTCATGTATTTCAGAAGTGTCTTAAAGTGCATGACTTGGATGAATTACATTATGCAGTTACTTTTCTGTGGGCAAACACGGCAGCCATTTTGCGCACAGCATTATGACAAGAAAATCTGTTTTTGCTGGTGTTAGTTGAGGGAGGAAAGTTGACCATCACATCGGGAGAACTCCCCGCCCTTCTTTGAATAGCGTCACAGGACCTTCAACATCCACTGGAACAGGTACGTGAGGCCCTGGTTTAACATGTCGTCGGAAAAATGGTGCTCTCCCCAATATAGCACTGAAGTATCGGTTTAGATTATGTGGGATTTGAAGCCGTGACCTTGTGACTTGGAGACGAGAGTGCTGACGACTAAGCCAACCTGACCAAACAAAAAGAAGGGAGAGCAACTGCTTATCATAAGTATATACAGCCTTTTCCTGTTTCGTTTCAGAATTTCAGCATGTGCATTTTAAAAAAAAAAATCCCCCATTATTACCTTTGGATTGATCTTTGAATGCTTTTCATAGCTTACCCCGACGCTGTTATACTTTTGATTCATATCAGCATTGAAAGAATTATAAACGTTTTCTCATCCTTGTTTTTTATATAACGGAGGCCTCTCGTGACATGGTAACAAAGCAAAGATTTAACTTGGCCCCAGTCGCATTGTCGCTTGAGATGGTTACTATTCTCAGCCTTGTATAATACATGTGGCAATTGAATCCCAGGTGAACGACTCCTCAAACACGGCGGGTTCGCCAGGGGAAATGCTGTCCAGGCGCTGCGTTAGCCTCCTGAAGATGGCTCTTCGTCCTGATATGTGGCCAAAGGCCGAGCTGAAACTCCAGTGGTTTGACAAGTTGCTAATGACGGTGGTATGATTTTTCAAATAGTTAACATTTTAAAGAGCTGTATAATGTGCTATTCACATGTTTAATCGTTGTACGTTAGAGTCTGGACTTGTTCCAGCTTGCTTCTTGATAGATAACTGTGGTACACAAACATGCAAATAAATTGGGATGCAATCTCCCATCTTTCACTCCTCACAGCAGTGAGGGCAGGCCCTTGGGGAAGCATGAGGCTGATGTGGGCTAAATTCTGACGCATGGGGAGCTTAGACTTTGCAGCACTTTAAGAAAATAGCTAAAGGGGGCACCTTTACTGAAGTGTATAAGAATATTAAACGTTACAGATAAAGTAAACTCAGATTATTACTTCAAAGCACATCAAGATAGTGGGAGCAGAGCTCACAAATGGAATGGAAATTAGTGAAAAGTAAATTCAGAGCAGATAACAGGAAAAACTTTGCTCAGACCGAGCGATGTTTGGAATAAGGTAACAGAGGCACAATGACTGGGCTTATTCAAAATACAGTTCAATAGTGCAACAGGACAGTTTTGATCCAAATGGCCATTTCTCATCCCTGACTTTTCACCCAGGTAGATTTAAAAAAAAATAATTAAGACTATGAAAGGCTTGAATGAGGTTAAATTAAACTTTGTTTTTCTGATTTTTATTTTGTGCCATCATTTTTCACTTCATATAGGAGCAAGCATAGTCTGCAGGGTTTTTACAAGACAGTAACAAGTCTGTGGGGCTGAAGTGACATAAACTACAGTAGGAAAGATTAAGTGATTTATCAGCATCATTTCTACTGCTTAAGATGTCCAACTGCCTTGGAACATACTGCGGTGTGTGTTCTTTGGTATAATGTACACCAGCGTAACACAATGCAGCCTTTGTTTATGATTTTATATTTTGTCTTGACCTGTGGGGGTGTCATGTCTGATGATGGATTTGCTAGCTCTTGCAATTGAATTATGTGACTTGAACAAAAGTAACACTGCCTGCACCACCTGATTTGAACCTTGATTCTGGGATTAACTTCATTGAATGCTACAGGATCCATCATTGCTTGTGTGTATGTATATGGGTGTGTATACTAACCTGGTCTGTAAGCAACTAAACCTGTAAGTAGCCAAGTTTCTTAATATAGCTTTAAGCACTGTAACATGTAGAGCTGCTGGGAAAAAATGGCTCAAAAAAAAACTAGTGAACTACTTCAGTAATTTTTTTTTAAACAATCTTGTCAGTCAATACACTTGTTTTTTTTAAAAAAACTCTGAATTTGTCATAAAATGTTAGTGTGTCAAATTAATGGCCCTGTTTATCACTAGTTTGTGACCTCAATAACTTCAAAAATACCAAAATTGATAACGGACTTTCCACTCGTTAAGCGCTCAGTTGCTCTCTATTTGCTTATTTGTCCAACTTTTTAAGATCTATTTGCTTCTCTTTTAGGTTGTTATGCATTATTCTTTGGCTGAGTGAGTTGATGGCCAACCAGCTCGCAGATTTCTCCTAATGCTGTTGTTGAAGCAGTTTGAGGGGATGTATGCGAACAAACAAGGTTAACTTGACTGCTGATTTATTTTCTCCTCTTGCTCCTTTGGGGAAACACTGGCGTTCGTTCAGCAATTTGCAGTCAGCCAGGCCGAGATTGGAAACTCGCTATGTAGGAATAGGTGAAATCCTATCACCGCATGCTACAGTGCATTAATGTGCCAGTAAGCTGAGCCACCTAGTTTTGATACCCTAAAACGAGCTGAAAATTTGACTCCTATACCTGCATGGCAGGCATGAACACTGAACAGTGTTGAGACGCATAACTTAAGTGGCGTTATCTGTGACATTATGGTGTCCCACAATGTGAGATCCTATTAGATGCTGTGATACAAGCAGAGTGTCGTTCAGAGAACGGTATTCACATTTTACTAAGGAATGTAAGATTTCAACAGAGAAAAATACTGCCTTCGGATTTGTTTTAATTTTCATAATGCGAAAACAACCCTTTTGATTTAGATTTTTTGAAATCAAGCATGAAGTAAAAGCAATAAACAGTGAATTTTTAAAATTGTTTCAGTCCAATTTGAAATTCACTTGAATGATTGCAGCAATCAAGCGGTGTGCTGTACAGTACAAAAATTGGTTACACTTATACATTTCTATGCAGAATGTGTACTTGAACATAGCTCAGCTGAGGAAGCCTTTAATCTTGCTGGACATTTGGTGCCATATAATTGACATTTGATGAGGTATAATTACATTTTTTTTTCAAACAATTTAGGAGAGATCTGTTTAGAAAGCTAAAGCCTGAAAGGGAGTCAGTGTCAAAAATTATCTGATAAATTTAATTAGCATTTCTGAACAAGACCAGTTTCATGTTATCTTTACCAAGTTATCTTGCAGCCTGCTTTTAGAGAAAATCTGTTGCATTTCACAGCAGCGATTCCAAGCAGCAAGAGCTGGCAAAATTAGCCATTTGTCTTCTAGATTTTTACTTTCCATGAATCCCTTTTTATCATGACGAAGCAGTTATCAGACTGATTACAATTAGTAGGCAAGAGACAAAATCAGATTGCTTCACTCAAAACATCTGGTATATGCAACCAGTGAATGAAAAATGCATTGACTGACTTGAGTTGAATAGTCTTGTTATAGAATCATAGAAGTTTACAACATGGAAACAGGCCCTTCGGCCCAACATGTCCATGTCACCCAGTTTATACCACTAAGCTAGTCCCAATTGCCTGCACTTGGCCCATATCCCTCTATATCCATCTTACCCATGTAACTGTCCAAATGCTTTTTAAAAGACAAAATTGTACCCGCCTCTACTACTGCCTCTGGCAGCTCGTTCCAGACACTCACCACCCTTTGTTGTGCTTCAGTATTGTGATGAAAAACAATGCAAAATGGTATCGAAAATAGCGCAGGAAATTATTTTCAACTGAAATACAAATACCAAGATAACTGGTTAAAAAACAAAGCAAGATTTTAGCGATAACTCAATCACAATGAGGTGAAAAAACATGATAAACTAATAATTCCACGTTGTTTTCAGCATTCCTTTTCCTGACCAGCAAATTGGTGTGGAATAATTGGTAGTAAAATGGTCAACTTGTGTGGATAATTTTCATAGGGTGTTTCAGCAGTGATCATTTCACTTGCATGATTTAAGGTCTTTAGCCATGTCCAAATTCCCAAATCATGTCAAATAAAAACAGAAATTGCTGCAATTACACAGCTAGCCCATCAGCGTCTCTTCAAGAGAAAAGACAGGTTAACATTTCAGGTGTGAGCCCTCTGCCCGAACTCTCATTATTATCATCACTCTTTGTTTAGCTGAATTTAAAAAAAACCCCACAAGACTTGAAGGGTCGAAGATCAGCCATGATCTTATTGAATGGCGGAGCAGGCTCAAGGGGCCTTATGGCCTACTTCTGCTCCTATTTCTTATGTTCTTATGTTTAAGTTATCATAACCAATACTTAATTTGGGTATAACATGGAAAGGAGTGATGCATTTAAGGGGAAGCTAGATAAACACACGAGGGAGAAAGGAATAGAAGGATATGGTGATAGGGTTAGATGAAGGAGGGTAGAAGGAGACTCGTGTGGTGCATAGACCAGTTAGGCTGAATGGCCTGTTTCTGTGCTGTAAATCTATGTAATTCTATTATGTATATTTAACATTAATCTCTTTTCAACACCCCACTTTTTTTTTGTCAATTTAGGAGCAGCCCAATCAGGCAAACATGGCAAACATCTGTACCGGACTAGAGGTCTTGAGTTTTCTGTTGACTGTGCTCCAGTCTTCTGCCATTCTTAGTAGCTTCAAACCATTGCAGCGAGGAATAGCGGCATGCATGACCTGTGGCAATAACAAGGTCCTGAGGGCTGTGCACACTCTGCTTTCCCGCTTAATGAGTGTCTTCCCAACAGAGCCGAGTAGGTTACACAAATAGAAAAGTGCAATTTAAAACAAAAAAATTATTTTTAAACACCCTAATGTTTCTGGATTGCCAATATTGTTTCCTTCACTTTTAAACAGGCACTTCAAGTGTGGCTTCTAAATATGAGGAATTGGAGTGTCTTTATGCCGCAGTGGGAAAAGTGATTTACGAAGGCCTCACAAATTATGAAAAAGCAACAAATGCTAATCCAAATCAATTGTTCGGTAAGTTGTTCGAACATTCAGCTGTCCTTTCTCGACATTAAGCTTTGCGTCACCTTTCAAAAAATGTTGAATGCAATACTCGCGAAATTGTATCCTGCGTGTTTGAAAGCTTATTGCTGTCTTAATGTCTGATGGCTTTGTCAAATCGCGGAGAGCAACAGGCAGTGATCACAGAAACTTTGACTTGGGACATCTGCAGACGTGACCAGGTTGACCTGTCGGGGTGTCCTGGGGGAAGCTGTCGTTCCGCTGACTCTTCAATCTGATTAGCAATGGGATAGCTCAGCTACTCACGAATGCTCTTGTGCCCAAGAAACTGCGCACCGCATTTAGCAAAAAAAATTGCCAGTACATTTCCGACATAGCATATGTTGGGAATATGGGCTCACAGTCCGTGTGTAGGGAGATTCTGAGTTCAAATCCAGACCTGCAAAGCTTTCAGTTGGTTTTGATACACAATAGAGTATTGATGAAGTTAATAAAAACAGAAAATGCTGAAAGTACAAAGCAATTCTAATGAAGGATTTACACCCAAAAATGTTAGTTCATCTTTTCAAATGTTGCTAGACCTCTTGTGCATTTCCAGCATGTTCTGTTTTTCTTTCCAGATTTACAGTTTTTTGATCTCTTGATAAGGTTAATGCCAGATTTGCCATTTATCTGGAAATTCCATTTCCTTTGCACTGCCTCGAGCTTGAGGACACTTAATGAATTGTTTGTGAAAGTGTATGGCCCGGTGTTGGACTGAGCACTGCATTATACTTTAAAGACCCTGTTAATAGATAACTGCCAAATCAGCGTTGTAATGTGGAATCATTGCGAACCTCAAACAGGCTAGGGTCGTCTTGACCCCACCAACATAGAATTGTGCTCGTGCACTGCAAAAGCTATAAATCAGCAAAGAGCCACAGGAGATGTTAGAAGAAGCAGTATCAAATGAGACCCAGTGCAGCACGACCAGGATTTAACCCTCCAGTCTAGCATTGCCTTGAGTAACTCTTCAGCCATTATCTGTAAAATGAGTTCCTTCAGGTTCTCTTTTTTATTTGTTAACTTCTATAGCCTCCACCAGTTATTTCAGTCAATTTTTTTCTTAAAATTTACAGTCCCATCATCCTGGTTTTTTTTTGTTGAAATTTATCAACTCCTTTTGAATTCTCGGCCTTTTTTTGTAAAATTCTTTGTCTTTGTCCTATAGAATCTTACAGCACAGAAAGAGGCTATTCGGCCCATCGTGCCTGTGCCGGCTCTTTAAAAGAGCTAAAAATTAGTCCCTCTCCCCTGCTCTTTCCCCATAGCTCCTGCAAATTTTTCCTTTTCAAGTATATATCCCAATTCCCTTTTGAAAGTTATTATTGAATCTACTTCCACCACCCTTTCAGGCAGTGCATTCTAGATCATAACAACTCGCGGCGTAAAAAAAATTTCCACTCATCTCACCTCTGGTTCTTTTGCCAATTATCTTAAATTTGTGTCTTCGGGTTACCGACACTCCTGTCAGTGGAAACAGTTTCTCCCTATTTACTCTATCAAAACCATTCATGATTTTGAATCCTTCTATTAAATCTCCCTTTAACCTTCTCTGCTCCTGACCTCCGACAGCAAGGACAGTACAGGACATTCTTTGGATCTTTTCCTGGTGGTTTTTTTTTCAATGGATTTTTTTTTTCAATTTATCGAATAGGGAGCCATAACGCTGTAATTTAATCGGTGTTCAAATGGCCACATAAAGCTTTTCAATTTCACCCTCCGTGTTTGATGTCTGATTGGATCGAACAACCTAGCTATCCGTTAACCTGTATGTTATGAAATTATAAATATAACGTTGGCTGCTTTGCTTGTAAGGCTCATGTGTCAATATCTGTCCAGCCGTTACTGTGAAATATTGCAGTGGCACTGATGATTTTGGCATGTAGATTCCTCACACTCTGCCACTGAATTAGTTCTGTCAGTAAAGCAGGTGTGAAGTTGCACGACGGGTCACATTGCATTCTCCTGTAAATGGCAAATGTCCTTCAATGCCCAGCTTTGTGATCAGTACCGGCAGATGTCATTTTAGTTTAGGAATTGGCAATTTGTCAGTTGTCAGGATGTCGAATCCGAGTCTCCCAAGTGCACCACTTAACACGGCCCGTAGTGTCTGAATTTTCGAGAGGTTTGCAACCCAAGCATGTACTATTCTTGAAACATACAATGACCACTAACCCGTTAAAGGTAATAGAGGAATGCAGCTGATCGATTCAAGTTTAACCTGCTGGTTGATCCTTTCACAGTACATTTAGCACATTTCTGTTGAGAGGCAAGAGCGTCTGAGCGCTTAACATGAAATGCTTTGTAACTATAAAGTGTTTGTGTATTTCTGAACTCACCACCACACTTGACCTTTTTTGACCTTGAGCGCACAATCGAATAAAATAAAATGGAATGATTAGTCAGGAAGTATTCATTGCAGAAGCTTTTTTTTTTAAGTTTGTTCTCGAGATGTGGTATTGCACATCCCTAGTTGCCCTGCGAAAGCCGTGATTGGCTGCCTTCATCGTAACAATTGTTAGGCCATTTCAGAGCATTGTAAGAGTCAATCAAGTAGTAGGAGACTGGAGTAGCATGTAGGCCAGACTGGGGTAGGTTCCCTTCACTGAAGGACACTGGTGAACCATGTAGGTTTTAATGCCAATCTAGCAGCTTGTGTGATCATTTTTCTTTTCTAGTGCTAGCCCACAAATTACCAAATTTATTGAATTCAGTTTCACAACTTGTCATGGGATTTGAACTCTCTACCTCTGGAGCGTTAGTCAAGCACCATAACCACTGCGCTATCATACCCACATCCTCTGATGGCCGAGTAAATAAAGGTACCATCAGGCGTTGTATCTAACCAAATCAGACCAGAAGGTTCAATCCCCAGCCTGTGCTGAGTTGTTTAATCCAAACCATTTCGTTGGCAGGGAGCTACCAATGCTACCAGTCCCCTGGCACTAGATGAAGAAGAGCAGGGGGTCCTCCTGGTATCCTGGCCAACATTCCTCCAAAAGAACACTCGATAAACACGTCATTGCTATCTGTGGAATCATGCTGTGCTGAAAAGTGCCACTATGTCTGCCTCCAGAAGAGCACTGCACCGAAAGGAATTCATTTATGTGTAGTGTTCTTGAGACATTTCTGAAATGTGATGTGGCGACCATACAAATTCTTCCAGTTCAACTCAAAGTAATAGACTTGGCCTAAATGAGAGCTCTGAGCATGTGTCATTTAAGACTGCGATTGGAATATCCTATAATTAAGTATCAGTTCCTCTAGCATTGTATCTACTGTGGAGATTGGGCAATGAAAAACAAAAAAAAAATGCCTTAAATTTATATTGTATTTGGAACTGGAAGCTGTGCCCTTTCACGATTACATAGCTTGCATTGATTGTTTTTTAGTAACCGGGATGCAAGCGTGGATTGCTTACTGTTACTGCTGGGAGATTTCTAGAATTGTAGAACTGTACAGTATAGAAGGAGACCATTTGACCCACTTAAAAGAGCTATCCAATTAGTCCCACTCCACCCTCCCCCACCCCCCGCTCTTTCCCAAACGTCCTGCAAATTTTTCCCCTTCAAGTGTTTATCCAATTCCCTTTTGAAAGTTACTACTGAATCTGCTTCCACCACCCTTTCAGGCAGTGCATTCCAGATCCTAACAACTAGCTGTGTTTAAAAAAAAAAATATATTCTCCTCCTCTCCCTTCTGGTTCTTTTGCCAATTACCTTAAATCTGTGTCCTCAGGTTACCGATCCTCCTGCCAGTGGAAACAGTTTCTTCTTATTTACTCTATCAAAACCCCTCATAATTTTGAACACCTCTATCGAAACTCCCCTTAACCTCTGCTCCAAGGGGAACAATCCGAGCTTCTCTAGCCTCTCCATATAACTGAAGTCCCGCTTCCCTGGTACCATTCTAGTAAATCTCCTCTACACCCTCTCCAAGACCTGGACATCCTTCCTAAAGCGTGGTGCCCAGAATTGGATACAATACTCCAGCTGTGTCCTAATCGGTGATTTATAAAGGTTAAGCATAACTTCTTTGCTTCTAATCTTACAAATCGCCTTCTTAAACTTCAGGTACGCTGATGATCCTCAAGTCTGCTTGCAGCAACAACCCCAGCTATATTGACCGTCTCATCTCTGTCTTCATGCGTTCCCTACAGAAGATGGTGAGAGATCACCTAAACCCACAGGCTACACCAGGGGCATCCGATACAAATACAGGTAATGACGTTGCTTTTAATATTGTTTCACCCGATGAGGTTGGAAAGAAAATCTGAAAGTCATTTTGGAGCGATGCTATTACAATAATACTAAATACATTGCTTCAAAAGACTGGCAGAGAGTGTAATTCAGCTTCTGAACATACTATAGTCTACTGCCTCTTCCAGCAGGTCAATTTGATTTGTAGGCCAATATAAATTTCGTACAGTGGTACAAAAATTTGAGAAAACTGGAGGTAGATGATTATAAACATTTCATATTTCAAAGTGTCTTGCATAATGTATACTTTGAAATGTTTTCATTGATGGTTTGAGAATAATGGGTTTTATAATAGATAGATGCACTGCCCAAAAAAGCTTCGAAAATGTTCGCTTTCAGTCTACAGGCTATAAAATAGATATCAACCAGCATTTTACACATTTTCATAATACGAGTGCATGCATTTATATTTCTAATGTCAAGGTGATATCTGTACAGTAAAAGGTACATGGTGTGTTTATTGCCTGAGTTCCCAGAACAACTTAATTTCTTTTAGATATCTCTTTGTGTAATGAGTGCTTGAGGGGCATTTTAGCAAATGGGATAGTGGATAGAAAGTGGTGTGTGAGCACTGAAGGGTCTACACAGGGACATGGGGTTGGAGGAGGTTGGCTGAAGGATGGCCAGGACACCGGGGAAAACTCCCCAGCTCTTTTTCGAATAGTGCCGTTGGACCTTTTACGTTCACCTGAGAAGGCAGGTGGGGGCTTAGTGTAATTTCTTATCTGGAAGATGGCATCTCCGACAGTGCAGCACTCCCTCAGTACTGCACTGAAATGTCAGCCAAGATTATGTGCTCAAGTCTCTGGAGTGGGGCTTGAACCCACAACCTTCTGACTCAAGATGAGAATGCTACCCACTGAACCATGGCTGACACTAGCTGACTCCTGCCAGGATGGCAGTAGTAATTGAGCTGCGGGGGGAACGGGGCAGAAATGCAATTGGGGCTTCCTTCCCCCCCGGATTGTTATCGCAGATGTGTGGATGTATAGAGAGAACAGGATCGGGCTCAGCTGTGATACTCCCCCACCCCCCCAAGGCTGAATTAACCTGCCATTACTCGCTGAGCTAATGCATGGGGGATGGCCATTTGTGTTACGTGCTGTCCGGTGGCTGCCATCTGTGGAAGTGTTTCCTAGCATGAATCAGCGCCTTAAAGGGAGAGAAGAAATTGCGGGGGGCGGTGTGAAAGAAGTGTGAAGAGCAATTTGTAGCAGTGTGTTACAGAATGAGCTGGTTGTGGGGAGTTAGTGTTTGTAAAGATGAAAGGTAGATGAATAGCATTTAAGCTGCCGTATCAGTTCTGAAACAAGGTACTTAATTTAAGAGTTTCAAAAACATGCTTGCGAGAGGATTAATGCGCCTGAAGCAAACTCGAGTAATATATCAGCCTTAAGTGTCAATTAAATTGCAGTTATTGCAGAGGCAATCTATCATGTTGCAAAGGTAGTAAAAATTCTACATGCTTTCAAATCTAAATGTAATGTTGTAATAATTGACAGGAAGTGCATTTCTCAAAAACATGTTACATGTATACCTCCCTTTCCCCTCCCCCAATCGAGAGGCACTCTAGCCCCAAGCATTCAACGTTTCTGCCGCCTTAATTTTCAAGTCCTGAAATTGTTGCCCATTGGTGTATTTGAGAAACCTATGCAAAGCCTCTAACAGTTCTTTCCCAAAGTATTACTGTAGTTGTAGACTCAATTCTGTAGTAATTAACATTAAGTGTCCTACTCTGCAGAGGCACATTGCTGTGAATTATTAATATCTTTGAATTCTTGGATGGGTCATAGATGATGTATGTTATGCTTGAAAATAAAGGATGCAGCAGACCACAAATTAAATGGGGTTTTTTTGATACAAGGCTAAAGAAATTATAGCTCTCTTGTGTGTGGCAGCATAGCAAAAAAAAGTAATGATCTACAACAGTAATCTGTCATAAGGACGTGCAAGAGGAATGATGTAAATTCTTAATTATCACAATAGAACGGTCACTTTGTTAGAAGGACAGTGTAAAGAAAGCAGAATAGTAATGTGAGCAATATTTTGCCTGAAGTCTTTGTAGGGAACAAAGACACAGAGAGAGAGAGATGGCGGTGCAATCATTTTTACCTACATTTGCTAAGCAACCGGGGGATGATATAGGGTTAGGCATTTCGTTTGTTTAGTGCCTGCAAGCAACATTGTCAGCAGATGTAGCTCTATCTCTTTTTTTTAAAGATATTTTAAGTTTGAATCGTTTAAAATTAATAGCTTTTCCTGAGGTTCATTAGTCAGATTATACACTCGGCACTTCAGTACTGAAACCAGATACACGTTGATGTGCGCAGGCAGTACCAGCACTGAAGCTTGATGAATGATCTTTTCTCATTCCTGGCTCTTGTCACCTGGGTTGAAACCAAGCCCAGACTGCTGGGATGAAAGTCTATCTGCTGGCTATAAGAACATAGATTGTCATTTTAGCGGGCTGTAACTTCTAGTGCTCATCAAGGTGATGAGCTTCGTGTCGAGCACCTGGACTCTTCCCCGTATCAGCAGAAAGTGCTTACGGGCTATGTGTAGCCAGCCACGTCGTACAATTCTCTCTACTCTGCTCCAACTCTTCAAAGAAAATCTTTACTCGCTGTGTGAATTGTTTCTGCACCGGCCGCCCATGTGATTGCTCTGGTCTGTTAGGCACAGTTATGTGGGCTCACCAAGAACTGGGTTCAGACTGATGATATTAAATTCACGTAGGGCAGTCACAGCCAGCAAACCTGGCTATTGTCCCATCAGTATGAGCTGGATTCGAACCCAGATCATAGAAGTGTTTCACCGCCCATTTCCCACCTTCATAATGTTTTAACTGGAGCTATTTTCATTGATCTCTAATTGTGTAGCAGTCTGGAATTTTAATTTGGTAGATTGTTATTAACCCGCAAAATTACAATCATAGAATGATACAGCGCAGGAGGCCATTCGGCCCATCGTGCCTGTGCCGGCTCCTTGAAAGAGTTATCCAATTAGTCCCACTCCCCTGCCTTTTCCCCATAGTCCTGCAATTTCTTCCCCTTCAAGTATTTATAAATCCTAATAAAAAATAAAGTTATAGGCAGTGCTTTATGTTTTTTTCAGGAGGATTACAAAATTGTTTCATGAGACTCTGTACCAAGTTTATCAAGTGCGCAGGAGAACACCTGGGCACTTTTTCAAGCTGGCTTCACATTAAACTGGAGTTATAATCCACCTGGTGTGATATGGGGGTTTTGCATTACTTGATTTTATTGCACTCGGGAGTCAGATTTGGCACCTGACTAGAGTTATACTGCCAATTTTGTATTAATACGCACCTGACACTGTGTCGCATCAACATTAAAGCAGCAGTATAACTGCAGCCTGAGTTAAGCAGTAGATAATTTTCGTTATACTGGGTAATTATAATACCACTAATGGCTTTTGTTTTTTAACAAATGACTTCAGAGATCTTGAAATGTTTTTGAGGAGGATTAAAAAAAACTGTTTCATGATAATTGAAATTGCATCCTGCTAATGGTGCAAATGGTCTTTAGTATTTCAGAATTCCATAGTAGCTGGAGTAAACCATGTATCATGATGAGGTTTATTGATGTGAAAGGCTTATGTCATGATTTGATCAAAACAAGGGAAACCTTTTCCCATTAAACGTGTGGGGCATGTTTGAAGGAAAACTGCTTTGACGTAGTGCCCTTGTGTCTCCAAAAAGAAAGCAATTACATTTAGCTACTAATTGTGTTTCTTGGCCAAAAGTATGAAAATGTCTAAATAAGAACTTAATCTATAGAGCGCTAATTTGCTTTTATGCTTCATTACCATATACTGTAATTATCAAAGCAGTCCCAACCTTGAAGCAACTGAAAAGTTACCTTGTAGTGATGTTTAATGTCAGCACTTTTTCCACGTTGAGTCCTTCGAAAGGAGGTGCTCACTGTACGAATTGTTTTCTGCCTTGCAAATGGAGTAAAAGAAATAATTGAAAGATTCTGCGATGTCATGGCCTTACCGCTCCCTATCTTTGTAACCTACTGTAGCCCTACAAACCCCTGCAAACTCTCCATTCCACTGACTGGCCTTTTGTGAATCTCACCATTGGCGGCCGTGTCTTAAGCTATCTGGGCCCCGGCTCAGGAATTCCCTCTCTAAACCTCTTCACCTCCCTGTCCTCCTTTTAAGACACTCCTTAAAACCCACTTCTTGTCATCCCTTCTAATATCTGCTTCTTTGTCTCAGGGTCCACTTTTGTCTGAATATGCCTCTGTGGTAACCTTAAAAGACCCAATGCTGTGTATAAAATGCAGGGGAGAACACCTGGCCTCACATTAAACTGGAATTATAATCCACCTGGTGTGAGATGGCCTCCTGCAAGGGGTTTTTCACTACTTGGTTCTATTGCACTCGGGAGTCAGATTTGGCTCCTGACTAGAGTTATACTGTCTAGACTAGAGTCTTGCGTTATTAATATCCCAAAGATTCTGGGATGTCATGGCATCGACATTAAAGTAGCAATATAATTGCAGCTTAAGTTAGGCAGTAGATGATTTCCATTATACCGGATGATTGTAATACCACTAGATGGTGCTCCAAGCAGATGTCTTGTTTTAAACGTAAACGTTTGAAAATACAGTATATGCATGCTTTCGTTCTAAGAAGCACAATATCAGGAATGAAAAATTTCTGAAGTCAGAGTAAAATAGTAAAAATGCCAAATAGTTTTCCTGCTCTGCAGTTTAAAGTGGCATTTGTCTCTCACTATTACAATGCACCTTGGAGTCTGTTGCACTGCTTTTTCTGAATTATTTTCCCCCTCGTTAAAACAAATTTCTCTCTTTTTCAGTCACCGTTGAGCTGATCATGTTAAGTCTGGAACTTGTGAAAACGCGTCTTGCTGTAATGAGCATGGAAATGAGGAAGAATTTCATCCAAGTCATCTTGACCTCTCTCATTGAGAAATCGCCTGATGCTAAGATTCTACGAGCTGTGGTGAAAATAGTGGAGGAGTGGGTGAAGAATAATTCTCCCATGGCAGTAAATCAGGTGAGCACGTTTACAAGTAAGTAGAGTATACCTGGTTAAAGTCAAAGTTGGTGTCATTGAGCACAAGAATTTTGTTTGATTTGTAAAATGTATTTTATAACTTTTGCAAAATATAGGTATCAAATACTATAAAATTGAATGTTATAAAATGCATGAATCTGCATATCATTTATTTACCTTTGTCATTGAATAATTTAAACCTGTTTAATACTTTGTAACAATAGCTATGGACAACAAACTCTTTAGAAGCGATGACATAGTTAAACGGCCAGTTTATGTCACCAATATTTTTCTTTTAAAAACATTTTAATTCTTTTGTGTTTTTTTATATTCGTGTACTTTCACTGCTGCACAACCAAGGCAATTAGCACTTTTATGTCCATTTATACAAGATGTATTAAAGCAGGTATTCAGTAAAGCATACAACCTAATCCAAGCGTGGGTTATTCCCAGTTTTCTCCCTTTTTTTGGAAGGTGACTTTACTGCCAGCCCCCTGATACCGTGACCTATTTTATACTATTAATGTACAAAACATTTTGTGACTGTCAATTTGCAAATGATAATGATCCTGCATTGATCTCCCATGTGCTAAGCAATGAAACTGGTGATGACTTACGTTTGGGTCAGGAATGCTCGGAGTATCACCTGTCACCTGTCTCCATCGCAGTGGAGCCAGATACTGTCCTCACCTTATTTCCCACATGTGCACACTTTCTAGCGCCTGGATAGCGATGAGAGGGAAACCTTCCTATAGCTGGAAAAACTGAAGCCAGTTGCAATGCCCCTGTCACTAATTCAGCACAGGTCAGGAATCATGCCTGGGGTCATCATGCAGTTCAGCACCACCCCAGGTGGTGCATTTAAAAGCCATAAAAATCCAAGCGCAGAGTATCAATAGACTAAGTTACTCCCCACTTACTTAGCATAAGAAATAGGAGCAGGAGTAGACCATACAGCTCCTCAAGCCTGCTCCGAGCATTCCTGACCCAAACATAAATCATCACCAGTTTCATTGCTTAGCACATGGGAGATCAATGCAGGATCATTATCATTTGCAAATTGACAGTTACAAAATTTTTGTACATTAATATTATAAAATGGGTTCTGTTCCAGCATGAATAATGAAATGGACTGAAGTAAAATTTGATATTAAGTCATCATTTGCGATCCAAACATTGTCTCTTGGCAAAGTGATTATGGATTTATCAGGATTTGACTTTTTATTACACACAACACTTAATTTCTGGTTTAAGAGTATAAAGTATTTCAGTCCAGGGACCAATTATACCTGCACCACACTGCTGACTCCTGGTGATTTTGTGGAGGTGGAAGTAAGCAGCCTTGATGATGGGCAAGAAGTGGAATTTAAAGTCAGTGCAATTCTGGGTCAAACTTGTGCGCTTACATGCAAGCAGAGTCTCTAACACCAGTTGATTTTTAACATGAGCAGAGAGCTTACGTGGGCAGTCGATGTGCTATCATTAAAAAGTTCTTAAATGGCCCATAGCTGTTGAATGTTTTTAAACTTGCCTTTTGCATCGGACTGCAGTTATACCACATCTGGTGCGAAGCCGAAGTGATGGGAAGCTGCCTCTTGATGGCGCTCTCGTGCCTCTTGTCTGTAGTGCAATCTGCTTTCAGATCTCTGGCCGACCTGACTGCTGAGTCAAAGTAGCATTGAAAAACCACTTCACATTAATGCAAAGCTCTGCTTATTGAATTCTGAGCTATCTGCGTTTAGTGATTTAGAACAGTGGGCAGTTATTTACTTCTTATGAGCTTAATGCTTATCAATTTTCTTTTCCAAATTATATTCTAGTGCCTGCCATTCCCCACCCCAGGTGTAGCACTGTGCTGTCACAGTCCCTCATCTGGTGCTGAATGTGATTTCAAAAAAATAAATCAGCTGAGAGCAAGTTTGAATGGTAATCAATGCTAGAATTTGAATGCACAAGCTCTGGTACGGGGGTGACCCATTCCGCTGCTAAGATAATTTTCTTTGACACCGGTTAATGTTAGCGTGCCCTCCTGCCTGTCTCTGCTATCTATTTTGTTTGCAGTGATATGTTTATTACTGTTCCTATTTCTCAAAAGTTAAGCATTTGGAATCTGCCGTTTCAATGTCCTTTTTAAAAAAAAAAAAAGAAAATTGGCAGAATGAATTATTTCTTCATTCCGTGCAGACACCTACGCTGAGAGAGAAGTCCATTTTGCTGGTTAAAATGATGACCTACATTGAAAAACGCTTTCCAGATGACCTTGAATTAAATGCCCAGTTCTTGGACCTCGTTAACTATGTCTATAGGTAATTGTAGTAATTAATCAAAAATTACATTTCATTAGTTCACACACTTCTGTCTTTCCACCATGCTCTCGAGAGGCTGGTGCAATTTATATTCCAGTCGAAAACGCAATATGACTTAGATAGTTTTGTCTGTATTCTAATTTGTATTGAACACAAGAATAATTTGCAGTTTAGATACAGTTGCATTTGAAATCTAAGGTTAACTATGAGCGCCAGCATACAATATATAAATTTACTGAAGAAAACATGTTTTTATATTTCCTCTTTCAAGCTAGACTTGGCTGTGAATGAAATGTAGATTTATTTTATAAATCCCATCTTACAACTGATGTAGCGGTGATGAAAAGAAATCTCATTTTATAAATGCTAATTCACTATTCAAAGTCCACAACCTCCGAGCATGTTTGCTGGTGTGTTGTGCTGAATTTTGTTTCATGTGTTGATCAACATGGAATCTAAATCTGGAGGAGGATGTAGGTCTGTTAACTAAAATATTGCTACTACCCCTTCAGTAGTGCATTTTGTGTCTTGAAAGTGTTTAGACTTTGAAATCTTCTTTTAAATCCCATGGGCCCCACAGAATAGACTGACATTTTATCCTGTATAGATGGTGTTGAAACAAAAGAATTAATTAAAGGAAAGCTTCAATGAGCAAGTAGGGGAATAGTGTGCACATAAATTCCAAGCAAAACATGATTAGACAATTTTGATTACTTTATGAATCGCACCCCTCCCCCCCTCCTTGCTCCGCTCTTCCTCATTTTTAATGTCTCGGTTCTAATTTTTGACCATTCTGTGCTCACTTTTTTACTGATTTGGTTTTAATTCTGCCTTTGGTCTCTTCATTGTTTTCTCAATATCAGTGTTTGTTTGTATTCCTTATTGCTTCTGTTTCTCTTTGCTGCTTCTCACTCAGTCTCTGGTGGTGTTTTTCTGTTATTTCTGCGAGTTGGTCCTTTTGAGTAATGACCCCCGGCCTTGCTGCTGCTGATACCACGATCTGATTATCAGTCCCTTCTGTTTACTCTGCAGATTGAGGAAGATTTAGTTTCACGGCAGTGCAGTCAGAGCTTACCCATATATCTCGGCAAAAATGAAACAACTGTGTAATTGCTTTATACTGTGTCACTTCAGTCCTCCAAAATGGCTGAATGCAAAGAAACATCTCAACTCAGGAAGGATATATTGACCTTGGAGGGGGTACAGAACAAATTCAGCAGGACACCAGGGCTTAAAGGGTTAAATTATGAGGACAGGATGCATAAACTTAGCTTGTATTCTGTTGAGTTTAGAAGATTGTGGGTTGATCTAATCGAGGTGTTAAAAATGATAAAAGGATTTGATAGAGTAGATATAGAGAAACTATTTCCTCTGGGGAGGAATCCAGAATGCGGCAGCATAATCATGAAATTAGATCTAGGCCATTCAGGAGGGAAATAGGGAAGCATTTTTCCACACACAAGGTAGTGGAAATCTGGAATTCTCTCCTCCAAAAGGCTGTGGATGCTGGGGGACAGTTGAAATTTTCAAGACCGAGAACGACAGATTTTTATTATGTAAGGGTTTCAAGGATATGGATCAAAGGCGAGTAAATGGACTTGAGGTACAGATCAGCCATGACCTAATTGAATGACAGAACAGGCTTGAGGGGCTGAATGGCCCCCTCCTCTTCCTATGCTGTGGAAATAGATGTCCTTTTTTAAAAAAAAACTAAAACACTAATTAACTGACACAGATTTTTGTATGTGCATTTCTGTTTGGCCGCTCTTAATTACGTTGCACACATCGACTATTGTACTCTTGTGGCGAAACGCAGGGATGAAAACCTTTCCGGCAGTGAACTCACTGCGAAGCTGGAGCCAGCGTTCCTGGCGGGATTGCGGTGTTGCCAGCCCCACATTCGGGCCAAATTCTTTGAAGTTTTCGATAACTCCATGAGGCGCCGTGTCTACGATCGTCTGCTGTATATCACCTGTTCCCAAAACTGGGAGGCCATGGGCAGCCATTTCTGGATTAAACAGTGCATAGAGGTGAGGAAAGAATGTCCGTCATATTGTCTGTGCTGTTGGTTAATTGTTTCACTTCCACAGCAGATTTTTGGGCTGTTTGAATTGCATCAAGTAATTTAGAAGTGTGAAATATTGCCGGGAGAGAGACGGCAACTGAGCATGCGATGAGAAATTGAATTAAATGCATTTTTCTTTCAGATTGGGGGAGAAAGGAAGAGGCAGAAAACAAGTTTTCTAAGATCAAAACCAGGGGTTCGGTTGCACATTACTTAGTCAGTTTGGTGACGAAATGAATAGCAAAATAAAAAATCACCGAGGTGTGCAATCTGTTTTTGACACAAAAATAAAATAACCCCATTTAACAAATAACTGTGCTTCAGGATAAAGTACTTTGCATGTTTCGAAGGATGTGTGTCTTGTACGGAATGTGTTTTTTTCTTGTACGGAGTGTGTTTTTTTTTCTCGTGCGGAGTCTCCGAAGCTCCGTGCAGTTGGAGAAGTGACCCGATATATTTCTTTAAACTGTGAGAGACTTCTATAAAACGCACCAGATCCCCCTGACTTCACTGAGCCTCAGGGAATGCGCAAAAACAAAAAAGCTCTCCGTGCAAAACTTAACAACCTTTCAGAGCATTTAAAGCTGTTGCGCAGTCACAGCTGTTTTAATACAGAATGTGCAGTTTCCCTTCAGGTTTCTAGTTATAACTTGCACCTTTTAGTTGAACGTTGTAACCAGCTGACTTGATAGTCAATGCACTTACTCCAAAATATCATATGTATAATTCTAGTGTGGTCAGACTTTGAATTATTTGAAGCTAGATTACATAGAACGTACAGCACAGAAATAGGCCACTCGGCCCAACTGGTCCATGCCGGTGTTTATGCTCCACACGAGCCTCCTCCCACCCCTCTTCATCTGACCCTATCAACATATCCTTCTATTCCTTTCTCCCTTATGTGTTTATTTAGCTTCCCCTTAAATGCATCTATTCTATTCGCCTCAACTACTCCTTGTGATAGCGAGTTCCACAGTCTAACCGCTGTCTGGGTAAAGAAGTTTCTCCTGAATTCCCGATTGGACTTATTAGTGGTTATCTTTTTTATACATATACATCTATGGCCCCTAGTTTTGGTCTCCCCACAAGTGGAAGCATCTTCTCTACGTCTACCCTAGCGAACCCTTTCATAATCTTTAAGACCTCTATCAGGTTAATCCTCAGCCGTCTCTTTTCTAGAGAAAAGAGTCTCAGATTCTTCCTGCTTTTCTTGGCTGAATTCATTAATACTAGGGCTGGGGAAGATGTTTACTGATGCTTGTATTTAAATAATAAGCAAGCACATTTAGAGATCATTTGCAGCATAATCTAATTTGTTTGATATTTAAATTACCTTATGGTAGAAATTTAGGATGGATAACTTTTTTTTTACACACACACACACACACACACACACACACACACACACACACACACACTTCTAAAGACACTGGCACTTGATGTGGTATTACTGACAGTTCCCTGGTAGGCACCCAGGTGGACATTCCTGCGTGAGCCTATGCAGTGAATGCCAGCAAGCTGCTCGAGAGTAGAAGCATCGCAGCTGAACCCAGTCCTGGTGCGCACTCTCCGGTGGAGGATAGCAATCTGCTCCGTATAGGCCATTTCTACATTGGGCAGTGCCTTTACCCACTAGGCCTTTAGGAGAAGTGGTCTCAGTTAGAAATATCAAAGTCTGTTGAGGATCTTGCCAGTAATAGTACTATGAAAAATTAAATGGTTTGTTCCTATTTATCTCTGCCCAATTAGCATGGAGGAATTAGTGAATCTTGCTCTCGGGGAGTTGAATTAACATGCAGTCTTTAACCCTGGGATCTAGTCATTTCAGCTGAGTGTGTTGTTTCAGCTCCCTCACACTGTTGGGCTCATTAACTGATTTAATTGAGTGCCCCCATTGATGTCGTCAGTATGTTTACAACTTAAAAATGTGTTGGAAGAATCGGTAACGATGATGTGTTGGCCTAAAATATTTACTATCTTACTGATCCCTGCATGTGCATTGCTTTTGATTGTTGGACCTCCTTTTTGTTTTTCTATCCTCCTCCCAGCTACTACTTGCGGTGTGCGAAAAAAATACTACCATTGGCACCAACTGCCAGGGTGCCATGCTGCCATCCATCACCAACGTCATTAATCTGGCGGACAGCCATGACCGTGCAGCCTTTGCCATGGTAACGCACGTGAAGCAGGAGCCCAGGGAGAGGGAGAACAGCGAGAGCAAAGAGGAGGTGATTTGTTTTGGTGTTTGGGGTGGCGGGGACCTGCACAGACCAACAGATTGTGGTTAAACAATTAACATGGAAGTTTACAACACAACATTCCTTCCTAAAATCTCTGCTGGCTGTTTTCTAAGATGGATGTTGTAGATAGAGGTCGACACAAACGTGCCCATTAAATAGGATAAAGCAGCATGAAAATCTAATTCAGAGCGAGGCCGTGAACGACCATATTAAATTTGGTATATCTTACAAAGCACATTGAGCCCGGGATTCCTTGACCAAAGTTCTTGTTGATTATGTGAGAAATATCTGATTTGCCTTCAGGCCACAGTAAGGTTGTCCTCTGTGTATCATGAGCTCCAAACCCCATGTGACTGGGCAGTTACTGGGTGGATTTTCTTTTTTTGTTGGAAAACCAACATCATTTTAAGATATAAATTAAATAAATTCTAAAACCCCTGGAGGTCAGCATGGGAAAGGTTACTGAAGAGGGGTAATTGCCCAGTGAAATGTGAGTGCCCTCTTTAGAGTAGAGTACATAGTACATACTTTTTTTTAGTATTTGGTAGATTAACAAGGTAATCCAACTTTTTTAAAACAAAACACTTGTTAGGTTGCTGAAACTTGTCGTTTAACAAACAAGTGACTTCACGTGTTTCACACATTGCACATAAAGCAGTGCTGAGAAACCCAGATGTGCCTCCAGATTCAGACTTGGAGGAGAGATTGCTACGAAACATAATCTATTTAATTTGAAGAAGGCTTGCTTCACTCAAAAGTTTGGGCAATTACTTGATTGGATTGCATAGGCTGGGGTTGTTTTCTTTGGAACAGAGGAGGCTGAGGAAAGATTTAATTGAGGTGTATAAAATAATGAGGGGCCTAGATAGAGTGGATAGGAAGGGCCTATTTCCCTTAGCAGAGAGGTCAATAACCAGGGGGCATAGATTTAAAGTAATTGGTAGAAAGATTAGAGGGGAGTTGAGGAGAAATTTTTTCACCCAGAGGGTGGTGGGGGTCTGGAACTTACTGCCTGAGAGGGTGGTAGAGGCAGAAACCCTCATTGCATTTAAAAAGTACCTGGATATGTGCTTGAAGTGCCGCAACCTACAAGGTTACAGACCAAGAGCTGAAAAGTGAGATTAGGCTGACTGGCTCTTTTTCAGCCGGCACGGATATGATGGGCCGAATGGCCTTCTTTTGTGCTGTACATTTCTATGATTCTACTGTTACTCATTTGTTTTCCACATATTGGACTAACACTTGCAAAGCAGTGTCCCATTTTCTCCTCTTTTCACAGTTATATACTGTGCGCAAATACGCAACACATTCCTTATTTTATATGATTTAGTGCAGTAAAAGCTATGACTGGTCCTTTAAAGGGCATGGCAATTCACAGTAGCCTAGACTACCAAGATACCAGCAGGGCTACCATTAGTAATTAGAAGATCGCTTGTGTTTAACCTAAGAAAATATTCACTGTGGCAATGAATGTTATGCCCACATGTGGAAGCCAAGCACTTATGTTTCAGCTCAAGTACAATTTTAAGTTTAACTTAACTGCCTCAAGATTTTATGAGTCGAGCTGCTAACAGTGTTGGTGAGCTATTAGATTTGATGAGTAGGTAGCCTGACTGGCTATCAACAATGACAACTACTTGCATTTATATAGCACCTTTAACATAGTAAAATGTCCCAAGGCGCTTCACAGGAGATTTTTCAGACAAAATTTGACACCGAGCCACATAAGGAGATATTAGGACAGGTGAACAAAAGCTTGGTCAAAGAGCTAGGTTTTAAGCACCATCTTAAAGGTAGAGAGGTGGAAAGGTTTAGGGAGGGAATTCCAGAGCTTAGGACCTGGACGGCTGAAGGTACAGCCACCAACGGTGGGACGAAGATAATCGGGGAGCCAAAATGAAAATGAGCTTTTACTCCTATTTTAAGGGCTGCTGCTAAATGTTTGCTTTGTAGCTCTGAGATTCTTGCGCAGATTATGACTTGTATGAAAATGTTTTATTCCACAGCAGTGCTAACAATTTTTTGTACCCCTGATGATGCAATGAGAATGAATGGTTTATATATGTTCTTTAATAATTCTTGTTTAGGATGTGGAGATTGATATTGAGCTGGCGCCTGGAGATCAGAGCAGTACCCCTAAAACCAAGGAGCAGTCTGAAAAAGATGCTGGGAATCAGTTGCACATGCTGACAAACAGGCACGATAAGTTTCTGGACTCTCTCAGAGAAGTGAAGGTGAGTATAGTGAAGTTTAATTCATACATACTGTGCTCTATTGTCTATTTACAGTGTAGTATGTATGGTCTTGCTTTTAAACGTGCAGTTTAATTCATAGTTTGGCATGCCCTTAAACACACTGTTTCAGTAAGAGATTTGAGATTAGCAGAAGGAGAGATGGCTGCAAAGCCCACATGGAGGGAGCAAATAATTCACCTTTCTGAATTTGGAGGCTCAGTTTTCATCAAATTCCCGAAATTCTCTTGGTTTTCCGCTTTGACGCAGTCTCTGTTTAGGAGTACTTACGCACTTTCGTTCAATTCTTAAATTACTGAAGGGGCGGTGGAAGCAGATTCAATAGTAACTTTCAAAAGGGAATTGGATAAATACTTGAAAAGGAGAAATTTACAGGGCTATGGGGAAAGAGTAGGGGAATGGGACTAATTGGATAGCTCTTTCAAAGAGCCGGCACAGGCATGATGGGCCGAATGGCCGCCTTCTGTGCTGTATGATTCTATGATTTTAAAAAGTTGTCAAATGGTCCATAGCTGTTTTTAAACCTGCCTTTTGCATCACACTGCAGTTATGCTGCACCTGGTGTATGATTCTATGATTCTAACAAGGGGGTCAGTTACTAACCCACAGTTTAGTTGTAAGCGTGGTGAAAAGGTAAACTGTGATATTGTTTGAATGTGCCAGCGTACACAGTGATATTTGAGAGGAGCACTTAATTAAATTGGTGCAGATGGCCTGATTATGCAAATAAATGCTATTAATGGTAATGAATGATGCATTAGTGGCTTATGCTGAAGCAGTCTCACTCTATTACATAGTCCTTATTGTGTCATTTTGCCTGGACAAGGTTGACGGGTTAATCAATGTTAAGAGTTTATTTACACGACCGGTTTTGTTGCACTTTCTTAAACGTATTTTGGTTAAAAAGCATTGAATCAAAAAAAATACCTTTTGTGGAGAAGTTGAAGAGCAGCATTTAATTTATAAAGTGCTTCGCTGATGGGCCAGGACTAGGATGTCATTCAGAAGACCTGCTTCAGAATTATTTAGGTTGCTGCAGCTCTTTGACCAGTAAAAGATATACAGGAGCAGCATAATTCGACATGCCCAAAAGTTTGTTGGGTCAGAGCAGAGGGGGTTTTACGTTGCATGTTATTTGCTCGCTGCTGACACTGGCTGCAAACATTGGAAAATGTTTTATTACCCCAGCAGTACTGTACCATCTATTACCCTGATGGTAAAAATCCATCATAGAAATCAGAAGTAAATTTTTTTCCCCTGACAATACGATGAAAATGAGTGTAACTATGATTTGTGCTGCTGAAGGACAGGGTACCATCATTAAAGCTGTCTGCATTTATCTGTGTTAAAGGGGAGGTTAAAATGCAGAGAGACAGTCAAGGAGACAATAGGATATATCCCTGGCTTATCGCCTCGATCTTTAATTTGTGAGGCAGATCGAATGTAATTTTTAAAGCTATGACCTTTTTTTTTATTATTGAGCATGACTTGACACCAGTGGTGAAAAATAAAATCTTTACTGGTTTTTGCTAATATTCAGAAGTATCTACGATTGTTACTAATAATTTAACGGAGGATTTTTGGGTGGGGGGAGAATTTTTTTTCTCAGAATTCTTCACCTTTTTTCTTTTCTCTCCCCTTTGATAGACTGGGGCACTGCTGAGTGCATATGTTCAATTGTGTCATATTAGCACCGCGCTGGCGGAGAAAACCTGGATCCAACTCTTTCCCAGGCTCTGGAAGATACTTTCTGACAGGCAGCAGCATGTGAGTGTTCAGACATGTAAACTCTTGGTCCCGAACCTTTTCCATTTAATTTTTTATGGTCATCAGATGAATATAATTTATCCATATTTTAGGGAGGCACTGTTTTTATAAATATAAACTTATTACATAAGTAAGTTTTTAAAGAGTATATTCTGGTTGATCTGCTCACAAGCCAGCTGTAAATGTACCGCTGCTTTTTCTTAATACATGTAAAATAGCCCTGCGTTTGTGTAACTATTGGTAGAATCAAAATGTGTGTGTGGGGGTGGGGGGAAGTGAGTAGAAAAATGATGACCAGCATATTCACTTGAAAAATAGGGGCTGGTTTCATTAGAACAGAGGAGATTCAGGGGTGATTTGATAGGCATATTTAAAATTGTGATTGGATGGGACAGAGTATAGAAAGAGAAAGAACTTGCACCTTTCACAATCTCAGGACGTCTCAAAGCGCTTTACAGCCAGTGAAGTAGTTTTGAAGTGTAGTCAATTTGCGCACAGCAAAGTTCCACAAACAGCAAAGTTCCACAAACAGCAATCAGATAAATGGCCAGATGAAATGCTTATTAGTGATGTTGGTTGAGGGATAAATATGGGCCAGATCACCAGGCGAACTCCCCTGCTCTTCTTCGCAATAGTACCATGGGATCTTTTACATCCTCCTGAGCGGGCAGACGGGCCTCGGTTTAACGTCTCATCCAAAAGACGGCAGCTCCGACAGTGCAGCACTCCCTCAGTACTGCACTGAAGTATCAGCCTAGATTATGTGCTCATGATCCTAGAGTGGGACTTGAACCCAAAACTTTCTGACTTCGAGGCGAGAGGGCTACCACTGAACCAAGGCTGACAGAGTAGATATAAACAGACTGTTTCCAGTTGTTGAGGGGTCTAGAACAAGGAGTCATAGACATAAGGTTAAATGTAAGAGATTTAGAATGGAAACATATTTACACAGAAGGTTGTGAGGCTGTGGAGTGCACTTATGGAGATAGTGATTGATGCAGACACCATGTCAACATTTAAGAATAGGTTAGATAGGTGGTTGAAGGAAAGGGGAATAAAGGGTTATGGGAGCAGGGCAGGAACATGGGGTTAGGACTACTGCTCGTGTGGAGGATAAACACCAACACGGACTGGGTGGGCC
Source organism: Heptranchias perlo (assembly GCF_035084215.1). Taxonomy (NCBI): domain Eukaryota; kingdom Metazoa; phylum Chordata; class Chondrichthyes; order Hexanchiformes; family Hexanchidae; genus Heptranchias; species Heptranchias perlo. The sequence goes on along the minus strand of NC_090346.1, from coordinate 47,028,160 downwards.
AAACGGCCTGTTTCTCTGTTGTAATTTCTATGTAATTCTGTGTAATATCTGGAGGTGTCCATTAACTGAAGATGTGTCCTGTATCCAGCCATGAAATACGAGTTATGTTTTCAAAAGTACAAATCCAAATCATATTTGAAACTGACCGTGGTGCATAATAGTATTTTTCAAATAAAAATTCAAGTGAAAAATATATTTCAAAGAATTGTTTCAACAAAAGCTGTTAGCCTGGAAGGCATTTTAAAATTCCCCATAGCATTTTCTGAAGTGCCGGCATCACTAGAAAATTCCCCTAGCATTGAACTCGGGGGCCATCTCTCCACAGAACTGAAGGACGTAAGAGAAGCTTTTCTTCCTCACACTCTCTGATGTTGAATTTGAAATGGGGTTTATACAGAACGACTGACCTTAAAACTTTTCAGTAGCGCGACTTGCTGCTGAAGCAAGTTGTATTTGAAGCCGTGGCTGCTCTCTGTTTTAAGACCGAGGGAGTTTGTTGGAGAGACACATGCAAGAAAGTAACACTCAATGATAAATTGTTATGACCTTGGAAGTGTGGGAATGTGCAAAGTGTTTCCGCAGTTCTCTGACCACATGTTGCTAGCAAAGAGAAATGATTGATGTTGGAAAATAGAGAGGTCATCCCACAGACCTGCTGGGCACAGTAGTGTCATGGTTATTGTGCTAGACTATCAACTCAGAGGTTGTAAGTTCAAATCCCACCATGACCAGCTGTGAAATTGAATTCAATAAATTAGAATAAAGAAACAACCATGAATGTTGCCAGATTGTTCTAAAGACCCAACCAGTTGACTGATATCCTTCAGGGAAAGGAAGCTGCCATCCATACCCAGTCTGGCCTACATGCAACTCCAGCCCCACATTACATAGAATTTTACAGCACAGAAACAAGCCATTCGGCCCAACTGGTCTATGCTGGTGTTTATGCTCCACATGAGCCTCCTCCCTCCCCTCTTCATCTAACCCTATCCAACCATTACGTGGTTGACTCTTCATACCCTAGCAAGCCACTCAGTTAAACAATCACTACTGAAGACCCATCACCACTCAGGTCAACTAGGGATGAGATGTAGACGCGGTCTTGACAATGTCACCTACGTCCTGAGCACAACTTTTATATATAAAAAAAGGCCCAGGGATGTTGTGTAAGACACTTTTTAACTGTATTTGGAGGTTGAACTTATTTTAAGGAATGAGGAAAACTGTAATCTAACATTTTAGCCAATGTCTAAGAACTGCAGCAAGGTGCTTGCTAAAAGGGAAAAAATGGGAGGGTAACTTGAAGTTGTTGGTCAGGAACTATCTAAAGATGATATTTGCATCACTTTCAATGCCGTATAAATGGGATCTTATATTTCTCGATGTAGAAATTTGACTGTGTGTATTTATCACAGTGAATAATGTAAAATTCCTACAATATTTTTAATCCAAGTTCCTAACCATTGGAGCAGTTAGCACCTGCTGGATTGTATTTGATGTGATTTCATTTCCAATTTTTGTTTATCCAGTTAAATGACCCGATTGGCTTGTTCGTAAACAGAGCAGAATACTTTGAAATATAAATAAGTGTCAGAGACTGACTGCAATGGTCTTGATTCTTAGGCTCTGGCGGGAGAGATAAGCCCTTTCCTCTGCAGTGGTAGTCACCAGGTGCAGAGAGACTGCCAGCCGAGCGCACTGAACTGTTTTGTCGAAGCGATGTCCCAGTGCGTTCCTCACATTTCCATCAGACCCTGCGTGCTGAAGTATCTGGGCAAGACGCACAACCTCTGGTTTCGGTCCACACTGATGCTGGAACACCAGGCTTTTGAAAAGGGCTTGAGCCTTCAGATTAAACCGCGGCAGACATCCGAGTTCTACGAGCAGGACAGCATCACTCCGCCTCCACAAGTAGGTGTTTCTTTTTGCCGGTGACGACAACTTTCATTCATATCGCGCCTTTAATGTAGTAAAGCACCCCGAGGCGCTTTCACAGGAGCGATTATCAGACAAAATTTGACACCGAGCCACATAAGGAGATATTAGGACAGGTGACCAAAAGCTTGGTCAATGTGGTAGGTTTTAAGGAGCGTCTTAAAGGAGGAGAGAGAGGTGGAGAGGCCAGAGGGGTTTAGGGAGGGAATTCCAGAGCTTAGAGCCTAGGCAGCTGAAGGCACGACTGCCGTTGGTGGAGCGATGAAAATCGGGGCTGCGCAAGAGTGCAGTCCTAAATGTGTGGACCGATTGTGTTTTAAGTACAGAAAAGTGTCTGTTAAATCGGGCTTTCAGCTCAAGTAATGTTTGTATTTTCAAAATGAGGAGAAAAAATAGTTGTTTTTTCTTCTTGCTTGGAAATGTTGAGAGACACACTAATGTGCGAATTCCCAGGGAGTTGTCAGATTCCTGCAAATAAGGTTAGGATCTGGAATGCACTGACCGAGGGGGTGGTGGAGGCAGATTCAATCATGGCCTTCAAAAGGGAACTGGATAAGTATTTGAAAGGAAAAAATTTGCAGGGCTACGGGGATAGGGTGGGGAAGAGGGACTAGCTGGATTGCTCTTGCATAGAGCTGGCGCAGGCTCGATGGGCCGAATGGCCTCCTTCCGTGCTGTAACCTTTCTATGATTCTATAACTATCTTTAGTACTGGTGAAGTGGGTTGAGAATTGAAGTTAACCTGTCATGAAAAACAAGAAATAAAGTACAGCAGAGACAGACAGGTTGATGGCCGTGGAAAGATCCCAGGACCAAGTCTGAAAGATGGGACTCTACCAATCACTGATTTCCTGTTTGACTTCCCAGCAAATGAGCTGCAACGTAAAAAGCAGCACATTTTTGACAGAGGATAGAATCTTAAAGCACAGAAGGAGGCCATTTGGCCCACCGTGCTTGTACTGGAATAGATGGGATCTTTGAAGTGAATGTGGAGGGGCAGCCAGTGGTACAGCACATTGAGTACAGTGACCTCTGGATTGGCATCAGGAGTCCCTGGCACCATCAGCATGGCCGCACTTCAGCAGCTGGACCAAGTTTGGTGACGAGCTAAGTATGAATGACTGACTGTCCCTGGTACCTAAACAACAAGGACTGATTCGATGAAATCCTCCTGCAATTAATCAATGCTACACCTGACAGTGATAGAGTGCAAAGAGCAGGCAACTGTCCTACTCTACAGTAGTAACATCTCTTCCTCGAGCACAAAATTAGCTTTTTTTTTAATGTAAGTGAAATTGCCTTAGTTTGCTTAAACTACGGCTATGAACATGAAATGGATACCTGTATCTTTTAAGGGATATTCATGTCTGAAAACACACTGCAGTCTCTTGCTGAGTTCTGCCAGATGACTCGTTTCATGTTCTGTTCTTCTGTTGTTGGTGTCAGTCCCAAGTGTGCACTTTATTCGCTGCTTGACAGAATCTTGAAGAAAGACTGTCGTTTGGTTTTTCTTTTGTACAGCATGCACAATATTACTGAGTTTTTATGGTAATCTGGAAAAGAAAAATAGCCCTGGTGCATTTAACTCCATTGTGCCCTGTCATTTCCATATTCCAATTTATACCAGTTGTGTTGTCTTGGTTATTGTCTCGCTATTAATGGCCAAAAAGTGTTCTCCCTCATTTACCATCCTCTTTCTGTTTCCCAGTATAATTCTGAGTTTCTTTATCTCCTGCCCCCATTATCGCTTTTCCAGAGTGGTCTTTTTCTGTTCCATTGCTGTTTCTTTTCTTCAGGTCTCCAGTAAATGGGACGTTCCCTGTTCCCCATTCCCCCCCCCCCACCAACACCTTTCAGAGGCCGAATAGATGCAGGGCAAGTGGATGGCAACAAATATAAAGCACGATTCCAGCATCGAGGAACTCCGCACCCCTTCAATTTTCACTTAGTGGCGGTTTTTAAGCCACTGGCTATTTGTTGTAAATGGGGTCAGAATGCAGGGAGTTTCCCGATTCGGTGGCAGACAAATGAAGTTGTGGGCAGCACTTAGCCATAAAATTACCTAGGCAGAAAAATAACTTGACTTGAAATTCATCTGTTAATTTTAGCAATTGCAGAGATTCTGTGACGTAGCGCTTTTTTTTGGCCAGGTTATTAGTCAAATAAAGATTTACTAGAATGGTACCAGGGATGAGGGACTTCAGTTATGCGGAGAGATTAGAGAAGCTGGCGTTGTATTCCGAGCAGAGAAGGCTAAGGGGAGATTTAATAGAGGTGTTCAAAATTATCAAGGGTTTTGATAGAGTAGATAACTGTTTCCACTGACAGGAGGTAACCAGAGGACACAGATTTAAGATAATTGGCAAAAGAACCATGGGGGAGATGAGAATTTTTTTTTATGCAGCAAGTTGTTATGATCTAGAATGCACTGCTTGAAAGTGTGGTGGAAGCAGATTCAGTAATAACTTTCAAAAGGGAATTGGATAAATACTTGAAGTGGGAACATTTGCAGGGCTATGGGGAAAGAGCAGGGGAGTGGGACTAATTGGATAGCTCTTTCAAAGAGCCGGCACAGGCACAATGGGCTTGATGGCCTCCTTCTGTACTGTATGATTCTAAAAATGTATTTTGCCAGTGTTAGCATTTTGCATGTGACCAGCTCAGTTCCTGTGTGTGGTTGTATGCAAGTATATTACTCTTTTTTTAAAAAAAAACCTTCAGTGCTATAATGACACAGAGCTGTAGTGACCAGCTTTAATCACGTTTGCAGGAAATTTTAGATTCACTGGCTGAGCTGTACTCGTTACTGCAAGAGGAGGATATGTGGGCTGGTCTTTGGCAAAAACGATGCAAGTTCCCAGAGACTGCAACAGCAATAGCCTACGAGCAACATGGTTTCTTTGAGCAGGTATGTTTGTTATACACTTCCAAGAGTCTTGGGATTCACTCTGCATAAATGCTTCAGTTAGACATCTGCTTTCATTTCACAGTGAATTCTTCCTAAACTCTGCGTAATGCATATTAACGACTTTGTTCAGGTATTACGATTAGGGTTGCAATTTTGTCGTGGTAAATTTGTGGATTGGTCATGGTAAAAATGGCCGTCGTGGAAGTTGACAGTCAGCGGATATGTTTTGTGTTAAGCAAGTGTCACGGTTTGGAATCCTTCAGTCATTTTTCCACTACAGAGGCTTGGACATGAGTGATTTTAATGCATGATTTGGGCAGAAGCTGGCCTGCGAGGTAGTAGTTTCCCCAGACAGCCCCGTGCTGGGTTAGCTATCTACAGGCACGTGAGAGGTGATTTAAATGCAGGATGGAGAGTTGCTTTTGCACGGATCCCAATTCGTTCACAATATCTGGCTGTGCAGGAAGACATCTAGTACCTTGGTTTCAGCAAACTCTTCTGATCTCTGTGGGCTAGGGGAGAGAAACGTTCTTAAAAAAAAAATCAGGTCATGGACACCCGAGGATCAGGCATAAGCAGACTGCAAGAGGAGAACCTCCCCTCTGATCAGGGAGAGTTTGTGTTTTTTTTACATTAAATAAAGTGGGCTAGTGTACAGGTGTTCTTTATTTTTGTAACTGTACATGAGCATGAGCTGAACTGATTGTATCCAAATGATTTTCATCACATTTGGTGTTCTGTATGTTTTAGCATAGAGGCATTGAAGGGAAAGCTAAGTAAATACATGAGGGAGAAAGGAATAGAAGGATATGGCAATAGGGTGAGATGAAGTAGGGTGGGAGGAGGCTCATGTAGAGCATAAACACCGGCATGGACCTGTTGGGCCGAGTGACCTGTTTCTGTGCTGTAAAATTCTATGTAATACCTACTATGGAGAAAAGCAGCTTCCAAATCAAACCAAGCGACATCCCATCTACTGTTTAACTACATTTTTAATGTTGGCTTGTAACCATGGTTCTTGTGTAACCAAGAATATATTTTCGTTCCTTGACAGGCGCAAGAAACCTATGAGAAGGCCATGGACAAAGCAAGAAAAGAGAACGAACGAAATAATGCATCACCTGCCATATTTCCAGAATATCAGCTGTGGGAAGACCACTGGAATCGGTAGGTACTTCAGCAACTCCCTAACTGATGAGAGGTTTGAAACAATAGCACTGGATAACTAAAGATGCCTTTCATACCCTGAAATATCTGCTCTCCTCTCTTGGCTCACGGATACTCTGTCTGGGTACCTAGTGCAATACTCTCTGTTGCAAAGTGAGGTTCTCCCAACACTTGAAGGGAGCCAAATTATTCTCTGGCATCACAGGAGCTAGTAAGTTACACAGTTTCCCATTGTGTGAGACACCTAAACAGTGAGTGTTGCATAGCACTGCTTTGGTATGAAGTAAGGAGTCGCACAACACCAGGTTATAGTCCAACAGCTTTATTTGAAATCACAAGCTTTCGGAGCTTTGCTCCTTCGTCAGGTGAAGTGAAGAGTTACATAAAGGCACAGCATATACAGTCAGAGAATATATGCTGTATATGCTGTGCCTTTATGTAACTCTTCACTTCACCTGACGAAGGAGCAAAGCACCGAAAGCTTGTGATTTCAAATAAAACTGTTGGACTATAACCTGGTGTTGTGTGACTCCTTACATTTGTCCACCCCAGTCCATCACCGGCATCTCCACATCTTGGTATAAAGTGAAATACTATAAATTTAGCATTTTAATTGTAATTTTTAATATATATATTAATGGATACTTAACAGCGCAAGGATCTTCAATTCTCTGTTACTTTGTTTTTTTTTTAAACATGTGCTGAAATTCTGTTGATAAACTCTCCTCATCAATGAAAATAGTGAAGTGAAGGTTGTTAGCAATACTAGTTTCCATTCTACGCGGGCACAATGGTTTCTGGGGTTCAAGCTAGAATCTAGACCCTTAGCAGTCATTGCAATTTTTCTTCCTTTTTTCAATTGGGCAGACATTTGAATAAGAAATACTCGGCTGAATTGAATGAATCAAATCACACACAAAAAAAATGGTGATAATTAAACTCATCCCCCAGCTGAAACAGACCTTCCTTCATATTCCTGTGGGTCATCGGTGCTTGTGGTCAGAATTATCGCTTGGGGATGGGGTAGGAGCCTGACGACCAGGGCCACTCATTTTTACAAGTGTTTTAGGGATCGTATTCTGCAATTCTGTCCGTTCTGTAAATCAGTAGTCTGGTTCAGGGCCTTAAAAGAGCAGAAGTGGTCTCCAGCACAGGGAATGGTGGGCTCTACACCCTGGGATGTCAGACTATCGTGGAATATTCCATGCTTTACCTGCAGTTCACACTCTGGTCCTGTGGAACAAGGCCAGTCGTATTTGGAGAACTCCTTCCGTCAATGAACTAGGATTGCTGCATCAGGAACCTCTCTTTAGTGAATAGTTTTTAAAAGGAAAATTAAGAAACCTGTACATTTATTGTTCGGTTATGTGGAATTACAAAATGGTGTAACAGTATACACCAAAGATTTCATTGTGGTTCAGAAATACAGCAATGCATACTGAGGAAGATGGCTGCCTGTTTATGGAGACAATGAAAGATGTTGCTTTTTCCTGACCCTAACCTGCTTATTGCTTTTATTCTGTTCCATAATCAACAGCTGCTCAAAGGAACTAAACCAGTGGGAGGCACTGACAGAGTATGGCCAGTCCAAAGGCCATGTCAATCCCTACCTAGTATTGGAATGTGCTTGGAGAGTTTCTAACTGGGCTGCTATGAAAGAAGCACTGGTACAGGTAAGAAATTCTTGAGGTTAATGCACATGTTTATGTTCGATAAATATTTTATATAAGTTTTGCTATGTACTCAATTACTATAATTTACTCATAAGAATATCTAGCTTCATTATCCTCTTGCTTTGCATCTGTCGACTATACTCCAGTTGTAGCCAGTGAGTTGTGCACGTAGCGCTTGTTTACGTAATGTTAGCTTGGCTATTAGTATTAAATATTACTTTATATTAGTATTAAATAATACTTTGTGCGTTTTGGTGGGGATTACACAACTGTCAGATCTGCGAACTTTTGAATTCCACATCCTATTGTTTGCACTATCATGATGTTGTTACTTAATGTGAATATTCAAAATGTTCTATATGTGCCTCTTGGGAACCTTTCTTGGTTGAAAAGATGTGGCTTCTCCCAGATCTCAGCCAGTGCTAAGAGGCCAATTTGTTGTCAACCTGCACACAAGTTCCCAGAACTTAAAGGTGTATGCTTACAGGGCAAGTGCTAACTTCTGTGTCGGGCTAACAGACACTGTATGTGTGTGGATTTCTCTACCGCTTCATGTGGAGACCCTCATACGTGGCAGTGGGTTATTGCACGTGTTGGATGCCCAGCTGAGGTTGAAAATAAATATGGTTGAGAGTGGGCGTAGGGTGTCTGACCTAACCTTCCAAACCACGCGAAGAAAGCATCTGACCCCTGCCAACTGCATCCTTGTGATGGCTTGATTCGGATCGGAAAGCTGGCCGCGATGGGAATTATCGCGTACCCATTCCGTCCCACACCGTGGCATTGGGCACAGATGTTCTACCTTCAGCAACCTCTGCGAAATGCTGAATAGTCACTTTCTGTCAGGTTCTGTTTTTTTTTCCTCCCCTAACGTAGAAATATACGGTCCTAAGGAGGTTTGTGTTCCCAGACGCCCTGTTTCTCCTCTGACAATTGATTACATTTATTCTTGCTTTATTGTGTTTATGGATCAGCTCTTGAATAATTGCACGAGCATCTGCTCATTGCTAATTTGTCACTAGTGACAAGGTGCCAGCATCTGGGAAATAAAGCACAGTTTCTGCAAGAGAAAAGAAATTAGGGCCTTGAGTTGAGGAGTAGCGACGCCTGATCAATTCCGACTTTGTGATCCCTGGTGGCCACGGCATAGAGTCATACAGCACAGAAGGCGGCAGTTCGGCCCATTGTTCCTGTGCCGAGCGATCCAATTAGTCCCACTCCCCTGATCTTTGTTAATGAGGTGATAAACAGGAAAAGGGGAACAACATTATTAGCAGTGGGCACAGGCCTCCATAAATATGCACTGATTTTTTTTTATGTTGACTAATTTAAAAAGTTCAGAGCAAGGGTAAGGAGCAGTTTTGCATGAAGAGCCTTCAGTGCCTGCTGTTTATTCAGTCTCTCTGGTATTGCATCCTCTGGTTTCTTGGGGGTTTATATTTCATTAGCCCTTTCCCGCGACAGCTGGCTTGTTTTATTGTAACTGATGAGAACTGACGCGTAATAACTTCGTGTGTTGCTAAAATCACTCCGAAGATGTTCTGCTCTTTAAAGGGATGCTGTTGCCTTTTCAGAAAGCTTTTTAGGAGCCTCATTGCCCCCAACAGCATGCTGTGCAAGCTCTGTTTTGGAGGTTTGATATTTGGTTTTAAGGAGAGCTTGTATTGCTGCAGTGGGAGCTTCCATCGTTTATTTTTTGCAAAGCCATGCTAAAAAAATGTTCATGTATCTATCACCCATCTGTGCTCCAAAGCCTCTTTCTTTTGCTTAATAAACTCAGCACAATTGAAAGATTGAATTGAGTACCTTCCTGCTTTGTATGGTTCAGTACCACATCACTGTGCATTTTCCCTCTGCTTTTCCATACATATCAGGGGGTAATTTTAACCTAGCTCGGCGAGTGGGATTGGGTACAATGGTGGTTTTACAACCTGTGCCATATTACTCTGCTTTGACTTCAACCAGATTTCCACTCCCCTTTGTGTGAAGAAATGCTTCCTGAAATCACCCCTGAACTGCCTAGCTCTAATTTTAAGGTTATTTCCCCCTTGTTCTGGACTTCCTCCACTAGAGAAAATAGTTTTTCTCTCTTTCTCTCTCCCCCCCCCCCCTATCACATCCTTCAATCATCTTAAACACCTCAATTAGATCACCCCTTGATCTTCTATACTCAAGGGAATACAAGCCTAGCATACTTTAACCCTTTCAGCCCCAGTATTCTGGTGAATCTGCATTGCACCCCCTCTAAGGTCAGTACACCTTTCCTGAGGTGCAGTGCCCAGAACCGAACGCAGTACTCCAGACGTGATCTAACCAGTGCTTTATACAACTGGAGTGTAACTTCCACCCCCATTGTATTCTGTTGTGTTGAGGCAGCTGTGCACATTAGGAGCTACAACATGTCTCAATCTAGTGGGTAAAGAGGGCTATTTATGAAAACCGAACATTAAAATATTTCAGTGGAGTTATTTTGCTTTCAAGGTATCGCATCTGTACATGCACGTGAGCCCATTTGTCATCGCTTAGTTTATACATCTTGTGCCTGAAACCTGGAAGTCTAATGCTCCTGGGAATGATGCAGCTTCCTCTGTGGATTCTAAATTTAGTAATTCACAAATCTCTGCTCCCACACCTTTAAACCTCTCCAGTTGTGTAATTTAAAGTTTTTCATGCGCAAAAAATGCCTTATCCCTGGTAGTGCCGGATATCAGTTGGGGAGAATTAGTAAATTCAATATGTTTTATTTCAGTACGTTACGTGGAGAAGGAGCCTGTGAAGAATTACCTTGTAGGGTTGCCCATTGCATATTAACCGTTTGCTCAGCCATTCCCTTGCATATTTTCATTTGTTGAGTTAATTGTTGAGATTCGTTGTCATCCCCATTCATTTTCATGTGCAAAAAGAAGTGGTGTTTTTGGCAGAGCCTTTTGTGTGTTAACTAGAGAGGGAGAATCACACAGCTGACATCACTAAAGAAATCTTTTTTCCTGTGATTACTCCCCACCTGCTATTTCCCCCCCCCCCCCCCCCCCCCCCACTGTTGTCTATCTGGCATTGATGTTTTGGTAAATGAAGGATGACATGTTTGAAGAACAAGGAAGATCCTACTAGGCAGCTAACGTTGCTTTACTGTCACATAAATATATTATCATAGAATCATACAGCACAGAAGGAGGCCATTCGGTCCATCGTGCCTGTGCCGGCTCTTTGAAAGAGCTATCCAATTAGTCCCACTCCCCTGCTCTTTCCCCATAGCCCTGCAAATTTTTTCTTTTCAAGTATATATCCAATTCTCTTTTGATAGTTACTGTTGAATCTGCTTCCATCGCCCTTTCACGTAGTGCTTTCCAGATCATAACAACATGCTGCATTAAAAAAATTCTCCTTATCTCCCCTCTGGTTCTTTTGCCAATTACCTTAAATCTGGTTACCAACCCTCCTGCCAGTAGAAACACTTTCTCCCTATTTACTGTATCAAAACCCCTCAATATTTGAAGGGTATTGATAAAGTACATTATACATTAGACATCGTAGTTACCGCTTTCTAGGGTGAAAGAACTTGAGAGTATATAAGAGGAGGGCGGGGTCAAATGTGCAGCTGAGGTGTGGGGCTTCGTAGCATGAAAGCATCTTCAAGGTCTATGATTTTCCTTGACAATGTGGGCTGTTGCCCAGTGAATGGTGCATAATATAGTTCAAAACACAAGGAAGATTGTGCAAAGGTAGCTTTTCTCATCTCCCAAGTAAGATTGCAGTTTACATCAGGGCCAGTATTCTGAAGCATGCCATTGTAGCACGTGCTCTTCGAAGTTTCACATGCCCCTGTGCGCCAGTAAAAGCCGTGCCGAACTGTGAGTGTCCTACTTGAATGTCACTTAGGTGGAGCTGAGTTGTCCCAAGGAGATGGCATGGAAAGTTAACATGTACCGAGGTTACCTTGCGATTTGTCATCCCGAAGAACAGCAGCTTAACTTCATCGAGCGTTTGGTGGAGATGGCCAGCAGTCTTGCAATCCGGGAATGGCGTCGACTCCCGCATATCGTGTCACATGTCCATACGCCATTGCTTCAGGTGAGAGCGCCATGCTGATAACGCGTGGCTCTGTGAATTTATCGCAGTGTCTTAGAATTGTAAGTCCCCTCTGCATGTGAAATTTTTGTTCCTTTCAAAATCATAATTAACATTCTCAAACAAACCAGGAATTAGTGGCATTTCAACGCCCCTTGTTTTATAGTACAACATTACAATCTTAAAATTAGAAAGTAATAGCTACTCTGACAGATTGGAGTATAGTATTTGGTTGATCTAATTGTCTATGGAAAGATGGAATAGGAACATAATCTACCGTTAACTGTCAGATTGTCACTTGCTGTCACTGCCCTCCTACCTATGAATGTATTGCAAATGCTCATATCTAGTATGTAAAAGAAAAGAAAATCCTTTCTCTGTATGGAGTGGTTGATTTTTGATACATTGATACAGAATAGTGGGTATATAATGCATATCTCTATGCAGGCAATTTTCTTTGGTCTGGGGGAAGGGTGTTGCGCACCAAATTACAGGATCAGCCTAATTAAGGAAGAATATTGAACATTGGCTTTATATAGGACATTGTCATACATCCTTTACCTCTAATACAGATTTGAGGACTAGGAAACACTGAAAACGTCAGGTTAATACACTTTATTAAATAAAGTCAATAAGATTTTTTTTTAAAAAAAGAACCCGTTACATGCAGTGCATATGAGATATAGGTACCGATGCTCACGTATCAAGGACTCCTTCAGGAGATCGCAAACGTGTCGTCTTGACTGCTTACGTAGCCGCAGCAAGACTAGGTCAAAGGTCCCCCAAGAGCTCGTGTTTTGTATCTTTTGTAGGTTTAATTACGTAGGACAAACGTGGGTGCTATATGTCATCACGTTCTATGTGTATGCTGTTGACACGTAAGCTCGTTTAATGGTGAGGTTAGCTGCGACCATTTGTTGTACATCCCTTTGATGTCTTAGGTTGTTTATCACATCCCGGACATTCCACTTATGAATGCTTTTTCTCTGTCTGTAGGATTCAAAGTCTCATATATCCATTGCAGAAAGAGCACCAATATGTGGATGGGTGTATTTTAAAAGCTTGCTATGGCTATTCTACCTGGTACACCTATACTTACAGTTGCCATAAGATGAACTGATGTGTCTTTTCATTACAATCAATGTTGATGGAATTTTGCTGAAATTGCAGGCGGCCCAGCAAATTATCGAACTGCAGGAAGCTGCTCAAATAAATGCCGGTTTGCAGCCTGCCAATTTGGGGAGAAACACGAGTTTACACGACATGAAAACCGTGGTGAAGACTTGGCGGAACCGCCTGCCCATTGTATCTGATGACCTTTCTCACTGGAGCAGCATCTTCATGTGGAGACAGCATCATTATCAAGGTATGGCCTGATGCACCTGCCTGCCAACATGCATTTTACGTGTGAGCATGTACTGATGTATAATAATGCAGTGAATTGTGATGGGGCAAAGTGGCGTCTGGACCTAATTTATTTCTGGGTTACTCAAAAACAATGTATCCCTGTGGACTTTCCAATCCATTGTATGAAGATTATTACCTTCTCAAGGGCAATTAGGGATGGGCAATAAATGCCAGCCTCGCCAGCGACGCCCACATCCCATGAACGAATTTTTAAAAATTTAATTCTTTGTTTCCAGCCTGTCTCACAACTTGTGGGGTGGTGGTGTTGAAAAACTACAGAAGGGGCTAAAAGGGTTAACTTATGAGGACAGGTTGCATAGACCAGGCTTGAATTCCCTTGAGCATAGAAGATTAAGGGGTTACCTAATTGAGGTGTTTAAGATGATTTAAGGATTTGATAGGGTAGATAGAGAGAAACTATTTTCTCTGGTGGGGGAGTCCAAAACAAGGGGACATAACCTTAAAATTAGAGCGAGGCCGTTCAGGGGTGATGTCAGGAAACACTTCTTCACACAAAGGGGAGTGGAAATCTGGAACTCTCTCCCCCCAAAAAGCTGTTGAGTCTGGGGGTCAAATGAAAATTTCAAATTGAGATTGATGGATTTTTGTTAGGTAAGGGTATTAGGGGTTACGGAATCAAGGCGGGTAAATGGCATTAAGATACAGATCAGTCATCTAATTGAATGGTGGAACAGGCTCAAGGGGCTGACTGGCCTACTGCTGTTCCTATGTTCAGGCAGTGCAAGGTTAATAGGCCTGTTGCTGCACATATTGTAACGTGTTTTAAATATGGTGCATGCATACATCCTGAGATCAACTCTGTTTTACAAAAGAAAAATACTCACCTAGGGAGGGGTAGCTTTGTTTGGGTACGATTATAATAAATGTGCTGAACTATGCATTTTAATTAGGTATTGGAGATGTGACCCCATGCTCTGGAATTCCTTCCTAAACCCCTCCATATCTTCGCCTTCCTCTCCTCCTTTAAGAACCTTCTTAAAACCTACCTCTTTGTCCAAGCTTTCAGTCACTCTTTCTAATATCTCCTTCTCTGGCTGTGTGTCCATTTTTGTCTGAATAGGCCCCTGTGAAGCTCCTTGGGACTTTTTCTATGTTAAAGATGCTATATAAATGCAAGTTGCTGTTGGCCCTAAAGCCCCCCACTCCCACCCGCCCCACCACCACCATCATCATCATCATCATCATCATCATCATCATCATCATCATCATCATCATCATCATCATCATCATCATCAGTTGACTATGGTTGAATCCCCTGTGACTGTCCTTCACACCTCTTTAAGGCAAGGCCCTAAATCCCCTTGTGCTTGGGACTGTCCACGGTCGCTCATTCATTGTTCTGTACTGAGGCTGCGTCACTAATTCGTGGACTGGCTCACCCTCCATCGGGGGTCCTGCTTCCCTCCTCCAGGGGCTTGACTGCCCGAAGCCGCTGGCACTCTCTGGAGATGATCGGGTCACTTAACCACTGCCTGGGACTCAACCTCGCTGAGTCCAAAGTGTCGCTGGTATTAAACAAGATTTTGAATGCTGATAGGGTGAGATGCAGTAAGGTGGGAGGAGGCATGGAGCATAAACACCAGCACAGACCAGTTGAGCTAAGTGGCCTGTTTCTGTGCTGTGAAATTCTATGTAATTCAGTGAATTCAAGCATAAGATTTCGTGTGTGTGTGTGTGTGTGTGTGTGTGTGTGTGTGGATTCAGCTCAATGTGCACATTATTCCACTTCCACCCAAACCTACCAATGTGTGAAGGAGACAACCATTCAATTACCAATAATAAATGGAATTAAATACTCTACCATGATTTGTAAATAATTACAAGATATTTAGCTTTTAAAATTAAAAATTTGGGGGATTACAGTCACTTAATTCGAAATGTCTGAGTTCAAATTATTACTTAGCTCTATGTTATTTATGTTGCTTAATTCAAATTGTTGGATAATCCTTTTAGAACAAAAATGACAATTGTAGTCTGTGTCACAAAGATGGTAAATTTAAGGATTGAGTACTGGCTTGGGGGGAGTTAAAAATTAATTTTGGTATAAAGTTAAAGGAATAATCAGGCTATGACTCTAATTGTGATAAATTGGTATCAGTTTTTGGCATCCACTTTTTTTAGTCCTAATTTTGAACAAAGTACGCTGAGCTATAGTCCATTCAGCATGTACAACACATCATATGTAATCACTGTACAAAATAATTTAGCTTTCAAATTTTATTTAGTATTCTTGGAAGGAAATAGAGTAATCTGTTCTATGCACAATTGAAATGGTGATTGAGGTAAACAAAATGACTTACAACATGTCCTACCTGTGTTAAGCTATGCTTGAGCTTTACTTAAAGAAGGAAAAGGAAGAACTTGCATTTATATAGCGCCTTTCACGACCCCAGGAAGTCCCAAAGTGCTTTACGGCCAATGAAGTACTTTTTGAAGTGTAGTCACTGTTGTGATGTAGGAAACGCATGAACTGTGAATGTTGCCACTTTTTTATGGTTTGGTGGAAACATAATTATTCTGGTGGAACATCATGTTTTGCGTATTGACTTAGCGTGGCAGATTTTTGGTTTTATATCCGTACTGACCAACATACTGAGCTCCTGATCTCAGCTGGAACTGTCTGGGGAGGTGCTGAATGGAAGTGAGGTGCCTCCCATGAGGAAGCTGAAAGTGCGACGGTGAGTTAGCCGATATCACTCTTGTGATAGAGGGAGGGCGGGGGAACAAGGCAAAGGTGCAGAATAATAAACAAAGACCTCCCATTCTTCATACAAAGGAGAGTGGAAATCTGGAACATTCTTCCCCCAAAAAGCTGTTGAGGCTGGAGGTCAAATAGAAATTTCAAAACCGAGATTGCTGGATTTTTGTCAGGCAGGGGTATTAAGGGATACGGAACCAAGGCGGGTAGATGGGGTTAAGATACAGATCAGCCATGATCTAATTGAATGGCGGAACAGGCTCGAGGGGCTGAATGACCTACTCCTGTTCCTATGTTCCCTGCAATGTTTTCTGTGCAAATAAACCTTGTAGACTAGTTACTGGTCCCTTCTTGCGAAAATGAAATATTGAAAAAATTTGCGGTGAAATTTGAAGCTGTAATTGAATAGAGTTTAACCATAGCGCACTCCAGGAAATTTGCTATTTTTCGCATTTCCATTCGTTTCAGTGGGACGGACTACAGCTGATCTTACAAAACTGAAAGCAGGTATGGAACAAATGAGTTTGAAAAATCAAAATGAATTTGGGTTTGAGCTCATTTAATGTTGAAATGTTTGTGAATATGCTCAGAAATTACGCTCCCCTCATGGTAAAACTCTGCTATAACTCAAAACATTTCCCTGTACAAAACCATTCCTCTTTGCTGCAATGTCATAAGATCGACCTGTTCTGTAAATAGGATGACTTTTGCATAGAATTACATAGAATTTACAGCACAGAAACAGGCCATTCGGCCCAACTGGTCCATGCCGGTGTTTATGCTCCACACGAGCCTCCTCCCATCCCCTAGACTGCTTTCTAGTGCCTTTTAACCTCTGAACGTGTAAATCTGTAAATTGCAGAGGGTAGTTAGTCTATCTGCGAAATCGAATCCTGATTAAGTTTTTTTTAAATTTAGACTGCCATTTTTGCTCCTTCCAGAGATCAGATTCCTTGTTCTTTTCTCCAATTACCTGTTCAAATTAGCGAGACAGAATCAGGTTTTCGTGGCTGTGAATCATTCGTAATATTCCTCATCAGTTAACAGCATGGAAAAAAAGGCTATGTTTTTGCTAATGTATAGGTTAAAAAACATAATTGTGGCCTCAAAATCCAAGTCACAGTTTCTTTAAATTATGTTGGTGCATTGGCAGAACAGGCTCAAGGGGCTGAATGGCCTACTCCTGTTCCTATGTTCCTAGTCTCTATTTACCAATACCAGATACATTCAGATCGTTTGAAAATGCCCCCACATGTTGTATTGACTGAAAAGATTGAAATGATACTATCAAGTGGCAGAAAGTAGATTCTGCACCACATCCGATGAGATAAAATTCATTTAAGATGACGTTTTCATCTTGTAAAGGAACATTGGCCGTTACCGGTCTCTAATGTAGCTCATTCCCAAAAATGTCTTTCAGTGGGCTTCAAAAATCTTGACCTTTTTTTCAAATTTGAAAATAATAGACTATTTTAATTCTCTCCTTTTTCTCCAAAGCGATCGTGGCAGCCTATGAAAACAGCTCTCAGCATGACCCCAACTCAAATAATGCCATGCTGGGAGTCCATGCCTCTGCCTCAGCCATCATCCAGTACGGGAAGATCGCCCGTAAGCAGGGGCTGGTGAATGTGGCCCTCGATATCCTCAGCCGCATCCATACCATTCCCACCGTGCCTATCGTGGACTGCTTTCAGAAGATTCGGCAGCAGGTCAAGTGTTACCTCCAACAGGCTGGAGTTATGGGAAAAAACGAATGCATGCAGGTAGGCACCACGTTAAAAACCAGTAAAGATTCTGGTTGGACCGGTTGGTAGCAACACCTGCCTCTGGAAAAGGTCACGAGTCCGCTTTGGGTACTTCAGTCGTTGTCTGTGGTGAGGTTGTTACACGGGAGAGGGTTTGTCTGTCTGTGGCTACTGTAAAAAGTAGTCTGTCCAAGAGAAATACAGGGGCTCAAGACAGCTAAATTAGTGACCTAAAGTAAGAAAAATAAAAGCTTAAATTTGATCTCATAGTGACGAGTTGAAATGCAGTGCATTTTGACGGATAAGATTTGAAAGATATGATCTTCAGTTGTGTGTAGGAATGTAACCCAAGGGAATCGGAAGCATTTCTAAACACCTGTGTTGCTTCTATCACTGCGCAGCAAAATCAATAACTTATTAAGAGTAATTGATTGTCTGGTGAGTTACAAAACTGTCAGGGAGAGACTGCTGTTCAGAGCCTGATCAACAAAAGGTCACTAATTTAGCAATCTTGAGGCCCTGTAGTTCTTTTGGACGGCCTTTTTATAAAAGTATACTTTGTCAGCATTTTATGAATAGGAGAGTATATCGTACATTCAATCTTCAACTTTGTTCCATACAGGGTTTGGAAGTTATTGAATCGACAAATCTGAAGTACTTCACAAAGGAGATGACAGCTGAATTCTATGCACTGAAAGGGATGTTCCTTGCTCAGATTAATAAGTATGTAAAAATGTGCCACAACTTGATCTATTTGTTCGGCATTAAGGGGAATGATTTCCACTGTTTGCCATTTATAATGAATTTGTGAGTGTGTGTTTAAAGAAAGCTGTTTTGGATATGCTATAAATAGGTGGAACTCTTCCCCTGTATTGTGTCCTGCTTTAACTTGTGGATCTGTGTGTGCTTCTCGCTCGCTCGCGCATATCTCTCTCTCTTGCTCGTGCATATATCTATCTCCCTCTCTCTCTCTCTCTTTCTCGTGCACCGCTCATTCTGGGTAACCTTGAATGTCATTGATTCGATCATTATTAAAACAATTTGTGGTTTTTTTTGAGGTGGGGGGGGGGGGGGAGCATCCTATTTTCCAGCCTGGGAGGTGGTCACAACCTCACATAATCCATTGAGGAGAAAGGAAGAACTTGGGCTGCAAAAAAATCTTCCACTAATGCTGATGGTGCATTTCCCAAATTACCTAGCAAGAGATATAGTACAAGCAGGGCAAGTCAATGCCAGGTTTTTCCTTCTCTCCCAACCTTCCCCTAGTGTTAATGCCTTGCATCTATATTCTGCTTCATCTAACACTCCTGCTGGGAACTGACAAAACTCATTCAACTGAAGCAAGCAAGCTTTGTTGACCAGGAACCTCAGGGCTTAAATTCCTAACCTTGGTTAGGAGTTGAGCTGTCAACTGCTTGAGCTGCTACGCCCTGAATATATTCCTTGTTTCTATCCTCCATCCACGTTTGTCTAGTCTTAAGTTGTCATGGGAAAATCACAAGTTGCCTGTTCCTTTTTCCTATATTTTTCACATTGGTAACTCCTCAATCGCCTTTTTTTCTCCCACATTGTATAATTCTAATTAGTTTCTTTGATGAGTAATTTATGTGTCAAACAAATTGATGTTTTTAAATATGGCAATCTTAAGATTATCTTTAAAACAAAAGTAAAATACTGGGGATGCTAGAAATCTGAAATAAAAACAGAAAATGCTGGAGACATTCAGCAGGTCAGGAAGCATCTGTGGAGCAAGAAACAGAGTTAACGTTTCAGGTCGATGACCTTTCATCAGAATTTTCAACTCAAGTCCAAGATCTTGTATTTCTTATTTTCCACAATGGGGAAAGTGTCCTTAAATACATTTTTAGCAAACATCCAAGTTCAGCTGATCCCAACCTTCAGCTCATACCATACAGTTTCTTCCTTGACTTGTTTGGCATTCCTGGTCTAAGCTGACTAGTTTGGATAACCCTCTCCTGCTTGATGCATGCAAAGATACTTTGTACTGGCTGCTACATGATGTATGGTCTCTGTGGGAGCATGATTCATCTGCCAGCTTTGTGTGGGCAGTGTATCATTGATTTGAAACTTTGATATGAAATCACAGTCCTATAACTTTTAAGACCCCAGTTTTCACTGCTATTTTCAGCAGTGTTGAGCCTCCATGGCGGTGCATCAATAAATATCTCGTGATCCCCCGCTGTAAGGTACGCTAACTCGACACATTGTGTACCATGTTCGTTCCTTTGACTTTATTTTTCCAAGTGTTATTGGCTTGCCTGGTAAAACGTAAAGACAAAATGATCCGAGGGGAAACCATTCAACTTTCGAAGATTAAGTGCTACGTTCCTCAGGAAATTAGTTTTTTTTATATTCCTATGATGCAGGTTGTTTACTATTTCATGCTGCTACTGATTCTTTTCTGCAAATTTACCTGCCTACAGCTTTTTAGCATGTAAACCTCTTCCCTGTTAGACCATTGAAAGGCATTGTTTAATCATGGTGTCTGTTACAATGTTGATGCTGCAAAGACTTTCTTGTCATTATTTGGAGGTTCATAACTAAAACTGTGTTTGACAAGTATTTCAAATTGCATTTTACTCACTTTTAAGCAAACAACCTTTCCATAAAGAGAGCCAATTAAGTGTTGTGGCACACACCACGACCCATTTCAGCAATAACATTGCCAGGCATTTTGCAGTGTGACAGCTTCTCATTAATAATCCAACGGTAATAATTTTTCACTTCCTGCAACAGCATTAACCTGTAGACTGCCAACTGGCCAAGGAGAAATTACTGCTTGCTTAAGCTGTAAGATATTGCAAATTTTCAGCCCATTCACTGTGATGCTGAATCAAACTCTAATATAGTATCATACTGCTCAAGTACCAGCAGCAATTATATTGTAATAGCCCTAAACTATAAAAAAACCCACTGAAAATAAAATTAATAATAACTGCACTGTAGTCCCTCCTGTATTCCTTCATTTTCTTTTTTAAAAATTGTTAATTTTACTTTTTCCTACCTAACTGTTCTTTCCTGTACCTTATTTTTCATTGTACTAGGTGGTGTACTAAATAAGGCAATAGATGTAGAGATCATAAGAATTTATGTACCTGGGAGTACACAGAAACTAATCAAATGGCATTTGAGCTCCTGCGTTCTTGGAATCGCTATATTGCATGCTCTTTTACCATTCAGATTTAGCTTATTGGACACCCTGAGATAGCTCAACAGCTGAATTCTAGCAAATGAGTAACTTGTTTGCCAGGAAATGGCATGCTTACTTGAGAGTGCCCAGCATGCTGTGTACTTAATCGGAATGCTGTAGTTGAATTTAAACTAACAATTATATATGTTCTAGTGATAACTCTACGTAGTGGAACTAACTACAGTCAAAGTAAAAAAAATTAGATTTAATTATTAATTTTGTGTTCTAGGCACTTGTACAGTGATTGAATAGTGCATCAAAGTCTGTGTTATGAGATTATTTAACTTGCGTGAAAGACAGCCGTAAGTCACTGACTTGTGATTTGTAAGCCTTTTGAGAGCCATTAGCACTATCCACAACACACTGTCAATGACCATTGTACCTCAGCACAGAAGATGGTGACCAATATTCCTTGGAATGAGCAAATGGGAATGTGTAATTGGGAAACATTTTATACTTGCATCAAATAGATACATAGACATACGACAGTGAGTTGCAAGGCAGTATTTCAGTCAAGTGATAGTTATATAATGTCATAAATTCTGAGCGCAGAACTAAAGTGGCTTACGAATATCAGAAATCTAATGTAGTGGGGGTTGATGGAGAGGTAATTTGCTACATTAAAGAAAGAAAAAAGGAGATATATATAGTGCCTTTCAAGACTTCAGAACATTCCAAAGCGCTTCACAGCCAATTAAGTACTTTTTGAAGTGTAGTCACTGTTGTAATGTAGGAAACGCGACAACCAATTTGTGCACAGCAAGATCCCACAATACTGACCTGATAATCTGTGTTTAATGATGTTGGTTGAGGGATAAATATTGGCCAGGACACTGGGAGAACTTCCCTGCTCTTCTTCGAGATTAGAATTCTTGCTTGGGTCAGAAATTGATTTCTCTGAACTGATATTTTGCATGCATTTCTTTTTCTTTTTAATTTGTTACGTAGATCTGAAGAAGCGAACAAAGCGTTTTCCGCAGCTGTTCAAATGCACGATGTACTGGTGAAAGCCTGGGCAATGTGGGGTGACTATCTGGAGAACATCTTTGTCAAAGAAAGACAGCTTCACCTTGGCGTATCTGCCATCACCTGCTACCTGCACGCATGCCGCCACCAGAATGAGAGCAAGTCGAGGAAATATCTGGCCAAGGTGAGGACTGCTGTGCGTAGGCCAGTGTTCAGTGAAACCTTTGAGAATGGCGACGTTAAACTTAATGCACATAAAACAATAAGTCACACCTTCTGACCATGTTACGTGAAAATACTCCTGTTGAAGAGGTGTGAGTGCTTATAATTGGGATTAAATCTGTTATGTTGACTGAATTACTTGGTGCACCAGGGGTTTTACGGGACGAATTTGGTTCTGCCTGTTTTCACCTGTGCATGGGAACTTTTCCAGGCTGATTCAGCCATTAAGTTTCAATAGAAGTATTAAGTTCTGATCACCATTTCAAGTTCTCCCACTATACAGTACCATGATGTTGTAGGAATTCCTGATTTGATTACTCGATGTATGTGTTGTATTTAGCGTCATGCCGCACACTATTTGACACGTTGGATTTTACTTTTTATACAAGAATATCACGCAGGGTTTATTTCTATTTGAAGAACGGTCTTGGGCTCAGATGGTATAGATACCAAATTGTTGTACGTCATTTTACAGTAACATAAAAAGATTGCACAGTAGCATGGACTTTTAGTAACATGCTCAGCCCTCTCGTTTGGCACTTGATTTCAGCGTTCAGTGTTAAACATCCTGTAAACTATGCCCTTTATTGATTAACAGCTGTACATGAATTTAATGATGAGGCCTACATTAAAATATCTGATGTACTTTGGCAGGGATAAATTCTTCAAAGTTTTGAGGTGAAAAGTTTGTTACACTTTGAAAATGAATGGTACAGTGGTCTCAAAATACCATGGAAATATCATTTGTAAACAATTTTACAACACCAAGTTATAGTCCAGCAATTTTATTTTAAATTCACAAGCTTTCGGAGGCTTCCTCCTTCGTCAGGTAAATGTCAGGTAAAGGTAAATGTCCACATCAGGAAATATCATGTGATTGGATTTTTCATATAGACTGTGAGAGGTACTAAATCTTCCAGTTATCTAACTTTCTACCATGTTTGATCCATGATCAGTAGAAGGCCCTGCCATCACCTTCTCAAAGGCAACTAGGGATGAGCAATAAATGCCAGCCTTGCCAGCGATGCCCACATCCCGAGAATGAGTATTTAAAAAAAAAAATTGTAATTGGCTAGCAGGTGCATGTGACTCGAATCGTCCTTCATTCCACCCCGTCCCGCCATTGTGGGGTGGTCTCAAGAATCAAAAATGCGTGATTTGGGGGAACCGGGCACACGGCTCTTTGTACAGGATGGCACACTGCGACACTCTGACGCTGTGAGCTGACTAACTTTTTTGGTGAGGACGTAACTCTCAAATAGGAAAGTTTTAATTTATGTCTGCATTTCCCAGGTCCTGTGGCTGCTGAGTTTTGATGATGAAAAGAACACGCTAGCAGACGCGGTGGATAAGTACTGCATTGGCGTGCCACCCATCCAATGGCTGGCCTGGATTCCCCAACTCTTGACATGCTTGGTTGGCTCGGAGGGCAAACTTCTTCTCAACCTCATCAGTCAAGTATGTGTATGTGCTTGTGAAAGTTAACATAATCTTCCAATCATCCTTAGATACCAGAGGACTGGAGAATTGCAAATGTTACACCCTTGTTCAAGAAAGAGTGTAAGAATAAACCCAGCAACTACAAGCCAGTCAGTTTAACCCCAGTGGTGGGGAAGCTTTTAGAAACGATAATCCAGGGCAAAATTAACAGTCACTTGGACAAGTGTGGATTAATTAAGGAAAGCCAGCACGGATTTGTTAAAGGCAAATTGTGTTTAACTAACTTGATTGAGTTTTTTGATGAGGTAACAGAAAGGGTTGATGAGGGCAATGCGGTTGATGTGGTGTATATGGACTTCCAAAAGTTATTTGATAAAATGCCGCATAATAGGCTTGTCAGCAAAATTCAGGCCTATGGAATAAAAGGGGCAGTGGCAGCATGGATATGAAATTGGCTAAGTGACAGGAAACAGAGTAGTGGTGGACTGGAGGGAGGTATCCAGTGGTGTTCCCCAGGGGTCGGTACGAGGACCACTGCTTTTCCTAATGGATATTAATGACTTAACTTGAGTGTACAGGGCACAATTTCAAAATTTTCAGATGACACAAAACTTGGAAGTGTAGTGAACGGTGTAGAGGATAGTGATCGACTTCAAGAGGATATAGACAGGCTGGTGGAATGGGCGGACACGTGGCAGACAAAATTTAATGTAGAGAAGTGCGAAGTGATACATTTTGTTAGGAAGAACGAAGAGAGGCAATATAAACTAAAGGGTACAATTCTAAAGGGGATATATGTGCACAGGTCGTTGAAGGTGGCAGGGCAGGTTGAGAAAGCGGTTAAAAAAGCATACAGGTTCCTGGGCTTTATAAGTAGAGGCATAGACTACAAAAGCAAGGAAGTTATGATGAACATTTATAAAACATTGTTTCGGCCACTACTGGAGTATTGTGTCCAATTTTGGGCACCGCACTTTAGGAAGGATGTGAAGGCCTTAGAGAGGGTATAGAAAAGATTTACTAGAATGGTTCCAGGGATGAGGGACTTCAGTTACATGGATAGACTGGAGAAGCTGGGCTTGTTCTCCTTGGAGCAGAGAAGTTTAAGAGGAGATTTGATAGAGGTGTACAAAATCATGAGTGGTCTAGACAGAGTAGATAGAGAGAAACTCTTCCCATTGGTGGAAGTGTCGAGAACCAGAGGACACAGATTTAAGATGATTGGCAAAAAAATCAAAGGTGACGAGAGGAAAAACTTTTTAACGCAGTGAGTAGTTATAACCGGGGATGCACTGCCTGATGGGGTGGTGGAGGCAGATTCAATCGTGGCTTTCAAAAGGGAATTGGATAACTACTTGAAGGGGAAAAATCTGCAGGGCTACGAGGAAAGGGCGGGGGAGTGAGACTAGCTGGATTGCTCTTGCAGAGAGCTGGCACGGGCTCGACAGTCCAAATGGCCGCCTCCTATGCTGTAACCATTCTACGATTCTAACATTGAGCTTTGGGTTATCATGAATGAATGAGGAAAATCTTCTAACTCACAGATTAAGATATTTATTATCAAACTTTTCCTCATTCATCGAATAAATTCTGTCTTCATTACTGAATGTATCTATATAAACCATTTAACACCAGAACTTGGTTAATGTGAAGGACCAATTCTAAACAAATCTATTCCATATGTAATGCAACATTATACTAGTATTTTAATATGTTACAAAATTTCACTGTTCAATTTGTCAAAAGAATCCAGCATCTTGGAATCACAGTTGCTCCTACAGTAGTTTATTAATCCTCTGGCATTTCTGTTATATATTTATGTACTTACCACAATCAGAAAGCTTATTCCTGGGAAAGGTTTAAGTATATTCTCGGGAATAGGTTCTTTACAATTGCACAGTTTACCATAGCTAAACTGCAAATTTCTGAAACTGTAGATTATAGAAAATTGGGACTGATTTTAAACCTTTTCCACTATCCTGTTAAATGACTTTGATCCTTCAGTGTGTTAATGAGGAAAATAAGATTAAGGAATAGAAGTATGAGAAAGTGGGTAACAGAAGAAGCAGGCTTCTGAACTGTTCAATTTGTGTTAAACTGGCGAGGTGGGAGATATCATGTATATTATATTGTTGCACAGACTAGGCTTATATGTTGCACAAACTAGGCTTGTATTCCCTTGCATATAGAAGATTAAGAGGTGATCTAATTAAGGTGTTTAAGATGATTAAAGGAGTTGATAGGGTAGATAGAGAGAAACTATTTTCTCTGGTGGGGGAGTCCAGAATAAGGGGACACAACCTTAAAATTAGAGCTAGACCGTTCAGGGGTGATGTCAGGAAGCACTTCTTCACACAAATGGTAATGGGAATCTGGAACTCTCTTCCCCCCAAAAAGCTGTTGAGGCTGGGAGTCAATTGAAAATTTCAAAACTGAGACTGATAGATTTTTGTCAGTCAAGGGTATTAAGGGATATGGAACCAAAGCGGGTAAATGGAGTTTACGCAGCCATGATCTAATTGGCTGGCAGAGCAGGCTCGAAGGGGCTGAATGGCCTACTCCCATTTCTATGTTCCTATATCAGGAATGTAAATCATGTTCATAGGAGGAGGGTGAGAAGATTTAATGCAGAAAACTATCAAGACTATTCCGCATTTGATTAGCATCTGCGATGACTCAGATTGTTGCAAGTTAGAACTTTTTACATTAAGTGGCTATTTCTCACTTTTGTTGCTGTGTTCACAGTGTATAAGATTACACTGTAATAATCAAAGCCAGCATGTAATGTTGGGCCCATTGGGAATTGTGGCCTAATTTAAAGACTGGTTGATGTCATTATGTGTGTTTCTTTCCCCCCTCAATTATCTGCATGAATGCTGTGCTGATCCAGGTATTATGCACGTACTAAATTGTGTAGAAATATGATAGCTGGGTTTCACCAATTAATGGCTGACACAAAATTAAAGCAGTTTTAGCTGTTTTGTAATGCTTTTATCGAAGGCATCAATTAAACTTGGAGAGTAATGAAACACATTCCACTGAAATTGTTGATAAAACAGGAAGGATCAGGATTATACTGTCCATCTGACCAGCCCCCCAAATTAATACAGCTCAATTGCTCACTCCCTCATATATCTATCCAATTCTCCCATAAATTCCACATACTCTGCCTTTCTGCCTTTCTGAGTAGCCCTATAGCTAGTCAGTTATTAGCACAAAGGATGTCCTTAAATAAACCTGCAAGTTCCTGTTTATATAAAAAAAAATCGTGATGTCTGTTAGTAACTCCATCCAGTCTTACTTTCCAGAGGTCCTTTTATATTAGAGCTCTAAATGGAAAGGGAATAGTGGGATTATTAATTTAGAGTTTCTGTTTGTCATGGTTTTGTTCCCAGCTTTTGCCAGTATAACTGTAAGAAGTGTTTTTTCTGGGCATTCGTCCTCATTTGACAATGCGGGATAAGTACGTTATGAAGCACTGTAGATACATTAAGTGCTAAGTTGATAGTGTTTTTTATTGCTTAGTTATAAGTGGTCTTTTCAGGCTCATTGTTTCTATCAGCTTATATAAGATTATACATCACTTATTGGGTGCCTGTCTGTATTGGAAAGTGTGTCTAAAATGTCCACTTGACTTAGTTGGTAGCACACTTGCTGCTGAGTCAGGAGATTGTGGGTTTAGGACCCCCCCCCCCCCCAGACTTGGTACAGAATCTCGGTTGACGTTTCCAGTGCAATATTGAGGGAATGTAGC
Source organism: Heptranchias perlo (assembly GCF_035084215.1). Lineage (NCBI taxonomy): Eukaryota > Metazoa > Chordata > Chondrichthyes > Hexanchiformes > Hexanchidae > Heptranchias > Heptranchias perlo. Next base: position 47,000,945 of record NC_090346.1, on the reverse strand, counting down.
ATTGTTTGAGGTGTCGTTGTTCGGACTATGGCCCAATTTGCCTTGCTCGTTTGGACGCTAAAGAACTATGACACCACTTCAAGAGCAAGGGGATCGTCCGATGTCCTGACCACCATTCCTCTTTCAACCAATCAAAAACAGTGCTTGGGAAAAACAGGTGACTTTGGAGCTATGATTCCCAAAGTTCTCCACCACTGGGGTTTTCCTCACCTCATATCTGGGTCTGTTATAGACTCATTGATCGAGATTGATCGCCATGATTAGTCAACAACCCCATTATTATTCTATCATGTGACTACCAGGATGGTGGAAGGCGCACTTTTTCGTCTAGCAATCCCTATGTTCCTATTTAGCTGATCATTCATTTCATTTTGATATCGTGCTGTGTGCAAAATGCTTTTGCCTACATGACTCACTTCAATGTAATTTAATAGTTTGCAAAGAGACATTTCCAAAAGGCTCTATATAGACAAGTCTCTTTTTAATGCCCATATCTTTTTGTTTCTTTAAGGTTGGAAGAGTGTATCCCCAGGCTGTCTATTTCCCAATCAGGACGCTGTATTTGACACTGAAGATTGAGCAGCGGGAACGCTATAAAAGTGGTAAGGCTTTGGCCAGTGTGGACATGGGTTGCTTTCACCTGGATCCCAAGCCTGCTAGTGCAGGAGCGCAGGGGCTGTCGCAGCAGTTGGACATTTTGGGTAGGAGGTCCTTGGCACCATGCTTCCCTGGCTATTGGGTAGGGGCAAACTGCAAGTGAAGGTTTATAACATCGGCAGTTGCACTCTTATCTACTCTGAACCACAGAATCCTCCAAAAACCTCCAGAGACCTGCTCAGAGAACTTCTGCATCTTGCCTTCAGGGCCTTTCAATTCTCTCTCCACTTTACATCCTTTTTTAAAACTCGACGCATTAATTCAATTTTCTACATTTTGGCTATGAAAAAAATGTTTTAACTGCACTTTCAAGTTTATCTAATCATATGTATATTCCCCTTAGTGTAAATGTTCATGCTTTTGCTGGGTTTCATGTCAAAACTGTAGCCTTGTATTAATACAAGGACTTGATAATCAATGACATTCACCTCAGAAAATGTCCCTAACAGATTGTGGTGCCCAGTTAAAGATTATTTGACCAGTTTCCAATATAGTTACAGAAGCTTTGTTCAGGATAAGTAATCGGAGGAAAATGTATCCAGCCGCCAATGTGATTAGGACACTCTTAGTTCCCACCGAGACATTTTCAATGTTTCATGTGTTGGTACTGCATCACCTGTTACTGGGTCATTGCAAAAGCTGAGAAAATTATAGGCAATCCTCAAATTTCCTTGTAAATATTGGGTTATTGGTTCCATCAGTGAAAATTGTACAGAGACTTTAAATTAGAATTATTTTTAATGGCTTGATTTTTTTTTTAAAGGGACTTTGATGGCAGCATTCTCGCTAATATATATTTTTTGGTACAATAGCGAAATATTCCAGCAAGTACAACAAAACGTTAGACTTCCATCATGCTCCTCAAGTACAGAGAGAGGCTGTGTCAGAGAGAAGGGTCTTTTGATGGCAGGGAGGGAGGTGACAAGTTAATGAGAAAGGATAGACATATCGTACGGAACGTGCTACTTTCTGTACACTAAAGGGAATTAGAACTAAAACTTTCATGGTTTTATTTTGATGCAGGTTTGCAGCAAGTATTCAAAAGGTTAATAAATTACATTTTGTTTTTGGTTTATATAGTGATCAGAACTGAACCATTTACAGTTTTACCTGAGGTAGAGATTCCAAAAAAAAAATGTTCCCTCACTATTTCAATCCCTCACACACCAAAGATATAATATGTGCAGTTATCTTTACCTTGTAAAGATTAACTTATTAAGTGACTGCAGCTTTGTACAAGCTGGATTCCGAATATAAAGAAGTCTTTTAATAATTCCTTTTTATAGGCAGCAGTGCCCTTTATTATCTCCGAGGCATTGCGGTTATTAGGAATGAAGCTTTGAGTATGAGGCTCTCGAGCTAATGGAGAAATGTAGGTCATTAAATCAGAAAGAAGGCTTTGCTGAGAAGAGAGGATGATGCTTGCTCTGGAAGCACTTGGATGGCATGAATGTGAAATCTATTGATAAGTATTCTAAATCCTTGGGGGAAAATGTAAATTCCAGTGAATAATGCACGCTTAACTTCTTATTGACAGATCCTGAACTGGGTTTATATAGCTAATAAAAATTTGATTTATTTATGTCTGTGTGATAATAAATATATGTATGTATGTGTGTGTCTGTGTGATAATGTATGTATGTTTGTGATAATAAATAAGTTTGTGTGTTTGTGAGATAATAAATGTGTGTGTGTCTGTGTGATAATAAATGTGTCTATGATAAATTTGTGTTTGTGTCTGTGTGATAATTGGTGTGTGTGTGTGTGATAATAAATACATGTGTGTATGTGATGTATTTACATATATCTTGCATTGTGATGACATTTTACCAGTACTGTATAAGTTTGTATTCTTGGGATAAGTTGAGATACAAGACAAACTGGGGGAAAAACAGTGTTCCGGATTTGGAGGTTGTTAAAACAACTGTCCGGAAGCTTAACAGGAAGGGACTGCTGAGGACACATTTCTCTTTGTTGCAGACTCGGGACAACAGCAGCCGGGTTCAGTCGGCACTCAGTCTCACTCGGCCTCCGACCCTGGGCCAATACGAGCCACCGCGCCCATGTGGCGCTGCAGCCGGATCATGCACATGCAGCGGGAGCTGCACCCGACCCTGCTCTCATCCCTGGAGGGCATCGTGGATCAAATGGTGTGGTTCCGGGAAAACTGGCATGAAGAGGTTTGACGATTCTTTCTTTCTTCCAGTGACGAGAGCCTGATCTGTCTTGACTTTTTTTTTTGAGAAATGCCTGAAGATAATTTGTATTCATTAGCATTAAAGTTAAAACACAGCTGCTCTTCAGTGTATTATATTTAAGCTTGCTTTGCACAAAGGTGCATCTCCAAGGCACTGGGTATTTGTTGTGAAGAAGGCAGGGTCGAGGGGCCGAATGGCCTACTCCTGTTCCTATGTAAGTCAGGATTTCTTTAATTGATGATTAAACTTGTTTAGTCTTTAGCTCCTCCTTTTGGCTTTCTTTCTATTTTCCTCCTCTTCCCCCTCCCCGCCCCCCATTTTATCCCTTCTTGTGCCAAAATCCCTGCCCTCACTTGCAGTGGGCAGGTGTCATGTTCTGTCAGGACTGCATGGCAATTGACAACTTGGGTATGGATGAAGGTGACATGAGTTGGCCCAATCTCATAACTAGGTGAAGCCTCCTGTCTGCTAGCAAGGTCAGAGGTTAAGGGGGGGGAAAAAACCTGTTGTTTTTCCCCTAACAGGGTAGTGGAGCAAATTCCCAGAGGATTCAGCCTCATTTAGTGCCTTTAAAAAGGAGCTGAATTGCGATCTGTTGATATCTACTGAAAATATATGTGGTTATCAATGCTGCGTAGAAGCACACTCTGCAAGGATTTTCTTGGCAGAATAGTGTCCCCCTCTAGATTTTTCTTGCATACGTCTTTCTTCTGTCCAGCATTGATAACCACATTTTTTCTCTTAATTGACCAACTGCGATCAGCCTCTTTTCCTCTATTTGTCCTTCAAAGTATTCACATAGAATTTCATTTTTTTCTTTATTACGATGGGGATTTTTTTTTTCAAAAGCTGTCTCTCGTTCCTCAAGTCAGATCATTATTTGACCCACTAATTTTAGATGTTGTCTTTGAGAATTATTGGTCAATGAAGCAATCCTATCCTTCATTTCTATGCTGATCCTGCCTTCAGGATGCTGGTTACTTCACCATAACTGTGGGATTTGCCCGGTAACCATGGGTCCACAATGACCTAATTTATATGTACTTGGCATAAACGGGTACTGATCCAAGTGATATTAAATAAGCAAGAATGGTCTGCTTTTCTAGAGGGATGAAGTTGCTCAGAAATATCCACAGTAATTACGAGAATGAGCAATGCAATTGAAGAAATGGTTTTACTAGAAGCTTGGAACGGGGGGAAGCTGTTACTCACTGATAAGACCAGCTATATCTGCATGAGCTGGCCTTTATGTTGTAGCTTCAAAATTTAAAAAAAGAGTAAATACTCTACTTGGCATCTTGCCTCAAGTCCAATTGTCCATCCCCCCACCCCCCCCCATCCACCCCCTCTTCCCTTCAGGGACAAGCCGCACGCTTCCTGTTGGAGGATAGCAGACACAGATGTGCATGCAAAATGTTTATGCCTATAACAGAATTCAAGGTAAAACCGTAACACCACTAAATCTGTACGTCAAACTCTTGTAGCTAAACTTAGACATTACACGGTGGAACATTTATCGGCTTTCCAATTCTCCACCTTTTTTTTTATTATCTGCCACAATTTATGTGGGACAAAGCCTTGCACAAGATGTCACCTCATTGCACATCCCATTATAGTTCCATTACGTCTCCTTTTCTTAATGAATATAAATCAAAATAATTTTCTTATCTGCACTGTGCTTCTCTTCACTCCCGTGCTCAGGGTATTGATTGTAGAACAAATATTGGGAACCAATGATTATCCACAGTTTCCGTCATCCGCCAATTATTGGCAAACAACGGAGATTCCTCTGCAATTTCACACCGCCTGTTTATAGAGTGAAATGTTAGTTGAAATGTTATTTTAATGCCATTAGTGCATTTGATGCACTTCACTGCAGCCTGATGGACATGCATTTTCTCACCCCCACTATTCCTCACTTGGCCATGTTCTAAGACCTGGCTGAGGAGTACACTGAGCACGGACAAAGTAGCTTTCTCTCAGAGTACAACGATTGCACAGCAAGCCGCAACCTGCCGATTTTACATGCCCTGGAGACTGGTTCAAGAGCAAGCACCAATAGGCCTAGTGATAGGTTGGACCCATCAATCCATTGGGAAATGCTGCATACATTGGATAGAACTTGAGAACATTTACTTTGATTGGGTTGGGGTGGGTGGGGGGAGAGACAATTTGCATGGTAATTCTTTTGCCTTGATTAAGAATATTTTTAAGCTTTCCGCTTACTCTTTTTATTTTACTGTGGATTCTTTTGAGTATTAAGTATCTAGCTATCTTGTCAAAAAGGCATTTTCAATATGGCAATCAACTATATTCTTGGAAAAGCAGACATTTCAATTGAGCACCTAATGTTTCAGTCACTTGCAACATAATAGTTCAATCAGACAGTGAAACCTTCACTCAGTGTCCTGACTAGTTTGCAGAGCTCCTAGAATGTGAATTGAAAGACATGTTGAATGTACTTCATTATGTATGTAGCCCAGCGATTTTATTGTTTTATCAGTTGTATCGCGACCTATTTTGGAAAAAAGAAAGACATACGTTTATATTGCGCCTTTCATGATCTCAGGACATCCCAAAGCGCTTTACAGTCAATTAAGTGCTTTTGAAGTGTAGTCACTGTTGTAATTTAGGAAATGTAGCAGCCAAGGTCCCACAAACAGCAATGTGATAAATGTTTGTGATGTTAGTTGAGGGATAAATATTGGCCAGGACACCGGGGACAACTCCCCATCTCTTCTTCAGAATAATAGAGTCATAGAGTTATACAGCACGGATAGAGGCCCTTCGGCCCATCGTGTCCACGCCGGCCATCAAGCCCTGTCTACTCTAATCCCATATTCCAGCATTTGGTCCGTAGCCTTGTATGCTGTGGGATCTTTTACGTCCACCTGAGAGGCTAGAAGGGGCCTCGGTTTAACATCTCATCTGAAAGACGACCCTCCGGCAGTGCAACGCTACCTCAGTACTGCACTGGAGTGTCAACCTGTTTAGCTTTTTCAAAGGGTCGGTAACCAGTGAAGGCAGATTTATTGTAATTGGCAAAAGAGCCAGAGGCGAAATGCGGAGAAATTTATGCAGCGAGTTGTTATGATCTGGAATGCACTGCCTGAAATGGTGGTGGAAGCAGATTCAATAATAACTTTCAAAAGGGAATTGGATAAATACTTGAAGTGGAAAAATTTGCAGGGGAATGGGACTAATTGGATAGCTCTTTCAAGGAGCACGATGGGCCGATTGGCCTCCTGTGCTGAATCATTCTATGATGCTAAGTCTCTGGAGGGGGGCTTGAACCTACGACCTTCTGACTCCGAGGCGAGACTATTAAGGAAAGTCCTTGCTGTGCATTCTGCCATAATAGCTAAATGTTTTTTTTGGTACCTAGGTGTTAAGGCAACTACAGCAAGGACTGGCGAAGTGCTACTCTGTGGCTTTTGAGAAGAGCGGAGCTGTGTCTGACGCCAAAATCACGCCTCACACCTTAAACTTCGTCAAGAAGCTGGTGAGCACTTTCGGAGTCGGCCTCGAAAACGTGTCCAACGTGTCCACCATGTTCTCGAGCGCAGCCTCCGAGTCCCTGGCGAGGCGGGCTCAGGCCACAGCCCAAGACCCTGTCTTCCAGAAGCTCAAGGGACAGTTTACAACAGGTGAGGAAAGCCTGTCTCCGTTTGCAACATTATTGGGCAGTCATTAGTTTAAAAGAAAGACAGACTTACATTTATACAGCTTTTTTATCCCCCCCTCAAGACCCATAAAAGGAATTCATATCTAAAATTAAGATTCCTCTGACATCCCAAATCATGTTCTGAAGGAGGCGAGTCAAACTTCATCAATTCAGTCTTGTTTTCTGAACCCTGAGACAGCATTGTTGTTTAAAATGATGATTCACAGCGACGTTGCATTGCATTTCAGTCTCTGATGATTTTTCAGATGGGTCCAATTTTTTTTTTCTCCCCTCTCCTCCTGTATGTGCTGACTCGTGTTGAGTATAGTTCTACTTGCCCTCTGTTGCCTTGCCCAGTGCCATTCTTCATACAAGAATCTAGACAAAGTGCGAAAGGCATGCTACACTGTGGGTGGGCGTCTGAGCTGAGCTTGATCTGGTCCCCATCTGGCGTTCACACATGCAAACTTACCCGCAGGGGCTATTGGATAGTGACCAAGAACAAAAGCCCTGGCTGAATCTCCACTGCTAGCTTAGGGGCACTAAAGTTGACTTTAATATCGATACCTAACTCAGCTTAGACTCGGGACTGTACAGCGGAGGATGCGTACATAGTATTCCTTATAAATGTCTTAGTTTATATATTTTTTTTACTAGTTCATCATTTATTCACTTTATGGCAGCAAGAGATATATCAACTGATTTGCACATGGGGGTGGTATTTGCATCTGCACTTGATTTGTCCTTTTCAAGCAAGGAGAGCTTTTGCATGGATGTTGTATTTGCATTGTCAGTGGCACAATGGGAGGTGTTAGAATGCAGTTTCTTTATGCCCTTTAAATAACATTAAAGAACTTTCCATTTTATTTACGGAACATAGAAGTGTTTAGTGATTTACCAACATAGAATTTACAGCACAGAAACAGGCCACTCAGCCCATCTGGCCTGTGCTGATGTTTATGCTCCACATGAGCCTCCTCCCACCCCTCTTCATCTAACCCTATCATCATATCCTTCTATTCCTTTCTCCTTCATGTAAAGTAACGTAGCTACTTTAATGTGGCATTAAACGTCAGCGCCAAATGTAATTTCTATCCTACATAATTTTTTAAAACAAGATGCCCTCATCACTTTAACTTTAAATGTTGACCAAAAAAAAGTCTGATAGAAGAAAAAACCCACTAAAATGGAGAGCACATTTCAGCAAAGCTAACATGCAAAACTTCACCGATTCCGTACAGTGTAGAAATGAGGAACTTGGTGAGTGTTTAATTAAAAGCATCGTGATGAGAGTTAGTGGGTTTTATGACAGAAGCAGATTTTGTATTTTTTTTAAACTGATATATTAAGCTTTATAGCAAAAGTTAATTTTTTTTATAATGGCTTATATATATATATTAAAAAATTACTATTCATGTTCTTTGAAATGTTATAAGCACGCTCCTTCCAGTTGTTACAAAGCAGATTTTCCTTCAGTTTTCAATATAATTAAACAAATATAAAACTAGCTTGTATCAGAAGTGGGAGCAGTAGAATGCATAATTTATTCCACTCATCACTTCATCTCTAAAAGATAAAGAAATAAAATGGGGGTACAAATAGCACAAAGCCTGTGTATTTTTTAATAAACCTCCTGTCTTGCAGGAGATGGCTATTTTATATTTACTTTTGCCTAGTTGGAATACCTGTTATTTTGGGGCTTCACTCACCTGGTAGTTCCTTCGATGATGCGGGTTATGGGCATACGAAAATGACGGGCAGGAAAACTGGTCCATCAAGCCTGCCCTACATTCATAATGCCAGGAGCATCATGACTGGACACTTCTCCCCCAACCCCTGCAGCCAAGTAAGCTCCTGGGAGAGGCAAAAAAAACAGAAGACCCAGGGCCAATAAGGGAAAAATACTCTGGAAAATTCCTGTCCGACACGTTTAGGCGATCAAAACCAGTCCAGGGGATCACATGGACAAATGGTCTGTTATATGACCATCACTCCATCAATGATAAATGAGATATTTAACCTAATTTTAGGGTAGGGTGTGATCTCTTTACACTGTAAGACTTGGGGTATCAAGGGTGTCCATGGGCTATGTTTGTACCATCGAGCCTTGGGTGGGGGGGGGGGGGGCCAGCATAAAAATTTTAAATCTATGTTCCCATTAACTTGCATATATCTCAGGTTGCCGTTACAAACTAATCTCCTGGGAGAGGCAAAAAAAAAACCCAGGGCCAATAAGGGAGGGGGGGTGGAATATCTGGAAATTCCTCTCCAACCACCTCGGCGATCGAAACCAGCCCAGGAGATCACAATGACAGTGGGTACGTTAACTGTTAATCCACTCACCTAAATGTGTCCTGTCCTAAAGCAGCTGCTTTGATTGACATGGTCGTCGGCAATTCATGCTCTGGGGGCCACCTGAGCTGGAGAAGGAAGTCAGCGCACGTTGGTTGAATAAGCAGCAGGGCACTTTCCTTCTCCTTGAACAAAAAAAACCACTTGCGTGATCTGTTTTATTCATGTTCTCCACTGGGTTGCCTCTGTGCAAGCTGCGTTGCATGTATAAATTATGACCTGAATGACAGCAAGAAAGCATTTACATAGCACCTTATTATGTCTCTGAAATGTCTCAAAGCACTTTGTGCAGTGAGTTACATTGCATTGGAGTGCAGTGATATTTCTGACGGCAAATATGGCAGCCATTATGCACCAGCTGTGTCTCACAGATAGCAACGAGGTGAATGACCCGACACTTTGTTTTGTACTGGCGTTGGCTGAGGGAGGAATGTTGGCACGACACCGGGAGAACTTCTTGCTCCTCTTCAAGCAGTAGAAGGTTGTGGGTTCAAGTCCCACTCCAGAGACTTGAGCACAACACCTGGGCTGATGCTTCAGTGCGGTACTGAGGGAGTGCTGCATTGTCGGAGGTGCCGTCTTTCGGATGAGACGTTAAACAGAAACCCCTGTCTGCCCCCTCAGGTTTACTTAAAAGATCCTACGGGCACTATTTCAGAGACGAGCAGGGGAGTCCTCGGAGTTCTGGCCAATATTTATCCCTCAACCAACATCACCAAAAAAAAGATTATCTGGTCATTATCGCATTGCTGTTTGTGAGACCTTGCTGTGTGCAAATTGGATGCTGCGTTTCCTACATTACAACAGTGACTACACTTCAAAAGTGCTTCATTGGTTGTAATGCGCTTTGGGACATCCTGAAACCGTGAAAGGCGCTATAGAAATGCAAGTTCTTTTTTTCTGGGATATGTCTGTATTTCCAAATGAGCCACTAGGTGGAGTATCCCACCATATCAAATATATATTTTGAACTTAACAGTTAGTGAATCAGGAAAGGTGCTATTCTCCTAAGTGGCAGGACCTAGCACAGAAATAAACAACTATAAAATGAGGGAAAGAAAAGGCAATTAAAACACAAGTGTGACTCTGGGTGTCACTTGAAGTCTGATAGCTCAATCTGCCTACCAGCGTGCGCACAGCCCAAAATCTGTGTGGTTCATCATCTTCTGTGTAAAAACGGCTGGAATGGGGGCTTATTTTCAGTCAGGGCACTGTGTAAATGGAGGATCTGATTGTACTCTCCTGAAAGTAGCTTGGAGTCATGAATGTGACCTACATAGCTTGTGCACATTTATTTGGTATGATGTACTCTCTGAGGCACAACAGTTGCATGACAGTAAATAATGGGACTTCTGAACCATATGATTGAATTTAATGGACAATGGTCACCCAGCAGAGAAATAACAGTGAAGCAGTTTGCATGTTGGTGATTGTTCAAAAATTACTGGGGGGATCAAAATATAGACAATATTGGGGGGGGGTTTTCATCTTGTTTGGGAGACGTTTGAATAATTTTCAAAATTTGTTTGCACTGACCTATAGTCCTGAGGGGGGGTTTCCTGCATCATTTTTATATTTCATCATTTCCGTTCCGGGCTTAGCAATGGATTTTATTGTTTGCCCTTGTGTCTGCTCGTGCTTTGAATCAAATTAATTAAAAAAGTGTATGCTAATTAGGACTGAACACGAGAGGTGGTTTAAGAGCTGCTAAAGTGGGAGATAGAAAGATCTGAAGCAAAATATGACGGCTTTTAAAGCATTTGCGGATTTTTAAATTCTCATCAAAGTAGAATGTTTTTCCGCTGGCGTTATGGAGATTTCCGATATCTTTAATTTGGCCCTCGTTAGCGGACTGCACATTCTCTGATGTTTAAGCACTGTGTACTGTTTACAGTCTTACTATTGCGTTTTCACTTTCCTAACAAAACATTTAGGTGCTTTGATAATGGAAGCAGATTCCTTCCTGGAGTCATTACTTCTGAGACTTTGGAGAATATCATCAGATACAAACCATTTTGGATAAGAGAACTAAACACAAGAGCTTGGCAATAGAGGGTTTTGGCCAAACGACTATTGTTTATTTCTTCCCAAGACGAAGGAACAGTGGTTGGAGGGGTGATGTGTATTTCTGAATAGAACATTTTGTAAAGGGTCTGTTTTTTCTCCAGGCAGTGCCAACCCCCTGTTCTCAATTTAAATGTTAGGATATATGTCAGGGTCACCAGGAGTGACTCCATTTTCAATCAGAAAACAAAATAATCTCCCCTCCTCACCAGTGGGGTCCATGTGACCCCCTCTCCCCCTCAACATACCCACAACCCATTGTCTCCATTATGTCACTGAAGTTAAAGCAGGGTTGCAAGTGATGAGAGACACATGTAAGTCTACAGTTATCACTCTGCACGATGACTGAGTAGAATATGTTTCCACTCCAGGTCTTGAATGTACTGTTAAACATCGACACATCGAAGGCCAGTGTGTGCCAGTATATGGGACAATGCCAGAAGTCGGTCTCACCCCTGCATGAAAATGGATATCAAATGAGGCACCTCGCCCATCCAGTGGGGCATGACAACACCCATGTAATTCTGCGCGAAACTAATGCAAGGACGAAAATTTAAGTGTGCTAGGGTGTAACGGAATAGCCCTATCGATTTCATGAATCTTTGGAACCCACTTTAAAAAATGGTCTGTGGCAGCATTTTCTAGAATACCCCACAGATTTCCACTGATTCTGGATATTGCTGTGAAATGCCCTACGCGCACTCCCTTGTCCCAACAGTTCAAGGCATCAACAAAACAGCCTTAAGGAAAGTCATTTTGTTATAACCCAGTAGTCTTGGTATGAATCTGTCTTCTCCTCTTCAGTGTTACAGTTACTGTTCCTGATCTTTGGATGTTGACGGGCATGCCAACGCACAATGTGACCTTTAGGCAGTCAGGCATAAAGATCCTTCCTCATTCCTCCCTGTCAGAACAGAGAATCTCATTTGCAGGTTAAAAAACCTTTTCCTCTGCACCTTTCACTTTGACTGAAAGCAGCAGCGTTAATGGCTTTTCAACTTCCAATCCAATACTCTGAGAAATATAGATTGAAGAAAAGAACTAGAGGCTTCTAATACAATTTAAGAGATAGAAAGAGACTCGTCTTGCATGTAGATAATGTTAATTACTTGGGTAATAATCTATGCCATTACAGGCAGTCAAGTAGTCTGCCTTTGCACGAGCAAAATCATTTCATTCCTTCTCTTGATGGTTTTCCATTCTAATTTGAATTGAATGGTACGCAAAGTTCAGTTATCGAGAAGCACTGCAGCGGACATATGAACTAAGGCATAGTACCAATTGTAGCAAAATTGCATTCACGCGGCAACGATTTGCATTCTGGGACCTGAAGGAATGCACGTTATACAGAGCTGGAGATTTCTCACTGAAGTCCTGTATTTATTTGAATAGTTTCAGCATAAATAAAACTTTTAAGTTGGGGGGGGGGTTGAGACCTAAATGTGGCTCAAATTTGGGGCGGCTCAAATTTAGTGTAAGCAATAAATACGGTACTGCTGATAATAAAGGATGTGCAGAATGATCAGGGATTGCCACTTTTATTGGTTTATTGTCATATCAACTATGTGCATGCACAGAGTCACTCTAACAATTCCCTGGTTTAATTATTTCTTGTCAATTTGCAGTGTAATATTTTAGCATTGCTCTTAATAAATCTCAGCCCGTTGAAGTGTTATTCTTCTGTAGCACTTGATTTTAAATGACTTGATTACATAGAATTTACAGCACAGAAACAGGCCATTTGATCCAACTGGTCTATGCCGATGTTTACACTCCACACGATTGTATGTGTACTGTAAACTATACCATACCACAGCAGTTTAGGGTGCGGTCTGTTTACAGGACCATGATTCTGCTTGTACCTACACATACTACAATTGTTTTGTGTGTTCGGATCCCATTTTTAATTGTATCCTATCACTACTTCAGCATACGTTGAGTGCTGCCGCTGGTAATGCAGTGCACGGTTTAGGATCTCCGTTCATCTCCTTTTGGTTGTGTAATGGCTGGTGGGTTTTGTCAAAAGTCCTGAAGCGATGTCTACCAAAATTGGCAAACCATCAGCGGGAAGATATAATTCCGTTCAATACAGATGCCCCCAGCTCCCAGTTTTTCAATAAATCTGTGATCAGGGCCACAGGTCATGTTGCCTGAATTTGTCAAATTCTAATTTTATTAAATGGAATTTGAGCAGTTTCCATGAAAACCACAAATTGTTGGCCTTGACTGATTCGTTTTTCGAATGTAATGTTATTGGGTTATTTTTGTGGTGAACTTTGTGGTAAATTTACATATTAACAAATACGATTATTAATTGATATTTAACGTGATAAATACAAGGGGCCTGACATTTCCTTTTCATTTGCTTCCTAATCTCAGATTAAGGCACTAAGTGCCCTCCTTTTGAGTTAATTACTTACATTAAGCCCTGGGATTCAAATGAACGGAACTGTACAATGTGGCAGGTAAAACAGATTTATAGAATGAGTGGTGTTAGTTTTGCGGATTTAAGGCATTAGAAGGTTAATTACAAGACTCTCTTGGAATAACACCAGATGTGGCCAGCTGCATTAAATACTGTTTGAAAATTGGAAAAACTGGGACCTGGGTTCCAGCGTAGCCCGGACTGATGGAAAGGTCAGTATGTGCTCACTGGGATATTGAAAATAACCCACTCGAGTGTTTGAAAAGTAACTTTATTACAAGGCAGTGTTGCTGGGACTGCTACTGGCTATTCAAAAATGACAATACAAAATGTAGATTTCAAGTAACCAAAATATATTTGAGTATTTACAAAAGCTTGTAAATTGAATATATGGATTACTGTAACATTAGCTGCTAATTCAAGTATATATTTTTTAAAAATAAGTCCTGCTGATTGTCCCATTTTTGTCCCAGACTTTGACTTCAGTGTACCAGGCTCGATGAAACTTCACAATCTCATCTCCAAGCTAAAGAAATGGATAAAGATTCTGGAGGCAAAAACCAAGCAGCTACCTAAATTCTTTTTGATTGAGGAAAAATGTCGATTTCTTAGTAACTTCTCTGCACAGACAGCAGACGTGGAGATCCCAGGAGAATTCCTAATGCCTAAGCCAACGCATTATTACATCAAAATCGCACGGTTAGTGGTGCTTCAGTGTGCCTACCGCTCGCCCTATAATGTTTGGTGTAATGTTATCAAATTGATGAATCCTCCTTTCTCGCCGGTGTTCAGAATAATTTTTTTCAACAGATGTTATGTTGTCCTCTTTCATGGGTGTGACGGTGTACATTTTATTAAGGTTATTTACACGTCTTGTCAACAAAGCAAAATATTGAGTGAGATTTAATAGAGGTGTTCAAAATTATGAAGAGTTTTCATAGTGAGTAAGGATAAACTGTTTCCAGTGGCAGAAGGGTCAGTAACCAGAAGACACAGGTTTAAGATAATTGGCAAAAGAACCAGGGGGGGAGACGAGAATTTTTTTTTAACGCAGCGAGTTGTTATGATCTGGAATGCACTGCCTGAAAGGGTGGTAGAAGCCGATTCATGGGAATTGGATAAATACTTGAATGGGAAGAAATTGCAGGACTGTTGAAAAAGGTCAGGGGAGTGGGACTTATTGGATAGCTCTTTCAAAGAGCCGGCACAGGTACGATGGGCCCAATGGCCTCATTCTCTGCTGTATCATTCTATGATTCTTTCATCAAATACATCACAGTAAAACTTTCAGGAGCTTTTTATGTCTGAATATTGTCCTTTGTGCACCAGGTTCATGCCCAGGGTAGAGATCGTACAGAAGCACAACACGGCAGCCCGTAGACTCTACATTCGGGGTCACAACGGCAAGATATACCCGTACCTGGTGATGAACGATGCCTGTCTGACAGAGTCTCGACGGGAAGAGCGCGTTTTGCAGCTGCTAAGGCTTTTGAACCCCTGTCTGGAGAAAAGAAAGGAGACTACAAAGAGGCACCTATTCTTCACAGGTAGATTGTCCTGGAATGTGTTTACTTTCGTTACTGCCCCCCCACGGAAATGGATGCAGTATCGATGAAACCCATTGAAAGTCAGCAAGCAGCAAAGAGCCCATATACATTTTTGTACATGTAGCCAGTATCGTCTGAGGATTCAGTCAGTTCTTTGAGTCCCAATCAAATCTTAATACAATTAGTGTTGCTCACCGTAAATTAGAGGATGTGCTGACAGCAAGATTATACCATTTAATACACAATATTATTCCGTTGTTAAGTTGCATGTAACTGCTTTGTTCCTCTAAGACTACAAAGTCTTATTGCCACATAGACACATTCCTGAGGTCAGTTGGAAGTCTGAGCAGATCCAGAGGTCAATTAGTGAATATTCTCTGTTGGGGAAGTTTCTCTGAAGCAGACTCCACCACTGTCACCACTTTTATGTTCCTGGGCCTTTGCTTTCCTTCTTACCTGGGATTATTTTGATTCTTATATCTTCAATCACTCTCACCGGTAAATCTCAACTCCCGTTATCTTTGAGAATGTCCTTGCCTTGAGATCTGAGTAAACTTTCAGTAACATGCCAAGAAACAAACAGCAAACCTTGCCTGGCAGTTGCTTTTAGCTACTCAACTCATCCTGTGCCTCCATAAAATTTTATTCTAGGCTTTGAAAGTGGGAGAACATCATATTAGACATTGCTTTAAGTTTAACATACAAGCAAGTTTATTTTATAAGTAACAGTCATATAATAATATATATTTACAGTCGACATCCTTCCACCTAACTCATCGAGTAGGTAAAATATTTAAAGAATAAAAAAGAACTTGCATTTATATAGCGCCTTTCACAACCTCAGGACGTCCCAAAGCGCTTTACAACCAATGAAATACTTTTGAAGTGTAGTCACTTTTGTAATGTAGGAAACACTGCAGCTAATTTGCACATAGCAAGGTCCACAAACAGCAATGTGATAATGACCAGATAATCTGTTTTTAATTATGTTAGTTGTTACTAACTATTAACTAACACTCCTTTTTATTATTAACTAACACTATTTATTTGTGGGCACTTTGCATGGACAATACCAGCTGAAGTTGTAATGAGCGATGTCCAACTTGTGATTCCCTGTTTGCTTTACAGTACCTCGAGTTGTTGCAGTCTCTCCTCAAATGCGGCTGGTCGAAGACAATCCTTCTTCGCTTTCTCTTGTGGAAATTTATAAGCAACGCTGTGCCAAGAAGGGCATTGAACACGACAATCCTATATCTCGCTACTATGACAGGTTGGCTACTGTGCAGGCCAGAGGAACCCAAGCAAGTCATCAGGTACAAAATTCATAAAAGAGACCTTTTGTGGTTTTATAGGAAAATAGGAACAAAAGGCCATTCAACCCCATGAGCCTGCTTCTGCCATTCAATCAGATCATGGCTGATCTATACCTCAACTCCATATGCTCACCTTAGTTCCATAGCCCTTAATACCCTTACCTAACAGAAATCTATTGAAAGCTCCAATTGTCATAGCATCCACATCCTTTTGAGGCAGAGAATTCCAGATTTCTACTGCCCTTTGTGTGAAAAACTGTTCTCTGATTTCCCTCCTAAATGGCCTAGCTTTAATTTTATGTCCCCTCGTTCTTGATTTCCCCCCTCAGGAGGAAATAGTTTCTCTCTATCTACCCTATTGAATTGTTTTACCACTTTAAACACCTCGATCAGATCACCCCTCAATCTTGTATACGGGAGGGAATACAAAACAAGTTTATGCAACCTGTCCCCATAATTTAACCCTCTAAGCCCCGGTGTAAATTAGAATGAATAATATGAAAATAGATAGGTGGATAAAATTGTCCACTTGGATAGTCTTAACAACAGAAGATAGTGAAGAAGTTAAACATAGATAAGAATTGCAAAAGAAGCGTTTAATGTTCTGACTGTGTTACTGTACAACTATAAAATCAAGCTCTTATGTTGTACACTTAACTGTTGTGTGCTGAGCAACACGGAATGAATGTGAGAATGGACCTTGAACGCTGAAGTGAGAATAATGGAGGAGTTTGAGTTATGTTGCTACAGATGCATGTTGAAAATTAATGGTTCAAGGAGAATGATTAATGAGAGGGACCTTGAAGTAGCACAGGAGCAGAGAGCAGTGACGAGGCTGATTATAATGAGAAAGATGACATACTGTAGGTACATTATCCAGGAGTCAAAAGTTATTTGGGGTTGTTAAAAGTCTGGAAAAGTAGCCGGTAACAGATCAAGAGGGAGGCAAAGAAGGAGAAGGCTAGATGGTGTAATAGAATGGGCAGGTGTCATATCAGAGGCTGATACAATCTACTTGTTCAGAGACTGGAAAGTATGGATTGCTGACCTTCAGAGTGAGAGAGAGTGCCTGTCAAATGCGTGCTAAAATTATGTTGATTGAAATATTACATTGTGCTCCTGGTAGATAGGGACTAGTGCCTACAGCACATAAATTACATAATTCCTGGTGTTATGCAATAAATTACTGGGTTCAAAAATGGTCCTAATGGTTTCAAAGTCACTGGTCCTGATGCAATAATTGGCAGAAGAGATTGTAAGGCTTGTTCCTCGTTCGTTCGCTCTCTACTTACAATATGATGTTCACCATCACTCATCATTCTCTACTCCATTATCTACGAAGATTCCCTCCATGTACTGGCATTTCTTTTTCCTCGTCATTGTCACCCACCCCATAGTTTGAGGCGCCAGTGATTATTGTTTTGTTGTTGCAAGTGGCTTTGCAGAGAGGAAATTTCATCAAAGCCGCACAAATCCTGACACAAGAAATGGTTCAAGCTGCTATCAGTTTGGGTATCCCTGCTCTTCGAGAAACAAGCCCACAACAAATTGGACAGATGGTATCACCGTTCTGATATAAAAGCAGAGGGACGCACTCTTGCCATCTATGCCTCACAATGCTGTGAAAATCTGGCACTGGCATTGTCAAAAATATCTCGACTTTCTGTTCAACAGCTTGCCAGGATACACAATGTCACACCAAAGAAGAAAGATCATTCATTTTACACAGCGCCTTTCGTGACCTCAGGACGTCCCAAAGCACTGTAGTCACTGTTGTAATGTAGGAAACGTTGCAGCCAATTTGCGCATAGCAAGATCCCACAAACAAAAATGTAATAATGACCAGATAATCTGTTTAAGTGATGTTGGTAGAGGGATAAATATTGGCCAGGACACCAGGGAGAACTACCCTGCTCTTCTTCGAAATTGTGCCGTGGGATCTTTCACGTCCACCTGAGAGGGCAGATGGGGCCTTGGTTTTGACGTCTCATCCGAAAGGTGGCA
Organism: Heptranchias perlo; assembly: GCF_035084215.1. Classification (NCBI taxonomy): domain Eukaryota; kingdom Metazoa; phylum Chordata; class Chondrichthyes; order Hexanchiformes; family Hexanchidae; genus Heptranchias; species Heptranchias perlo. Next base: position 46,982,721 of record NC_090346.1, on the reverse strand, counting down.
CCTCCGACAGTGCAGTGCTCCCTCAGTACTGCACCGGATTGTCAGCCTAGATTTTGTGCTCAAGTGGGAATTGAACCCACGACCTTCTAACTCAGGGGCGAGAGTGCTACCCACTCAGCCAAGGCTTACAATGGCATTAATCAGGGCAAAGGTGTGGACAATCCCATCGCAAATCAGCACAAAAAATAAAATTAACAAATGAGGCAACCTTAAAACAAATTATCCATGGTGACCTTTCATATAAAGCAATCGCTGCAATTCTATTTCAAGACCCTAGACTCCTGGGCATAGCCCTCAAAGATCTGTTCTCTTGGAAGTGAATTTCCCTTGTGCTTACCCTTTCTTTCCTTCTTATTTTGGAGGTGAAATCCTCCCTTCAGTTTGCGGCGATGCAAGTGACTGAGTAAACTTGCTTTTTGCCTTCTGCATTTTACCAGCTGATAAAAATTTGGAGATACATCCAGGTTTGGATTCTCCTCGTGCACCCTGGTCTTCATGGCAGCAGCTTGTTAAAATGAACCCACATTTAATAACCAGAAAACAACTGCTACAACAGTAAAACGTCACTAAGGAGCTACGTGTTTTTTTAAGATGCAAATTTAAATAAGATCGGTCACTTTTTCGATATGAATGTAAAGCAAACAACTCAGGTTAACACATCAGCTTCACGAATCCCATTCAGTGTATCCATTCACAGATTGCAGTTTTCCCCCCTTTCTTTAAAATCCAAAAATTGGATTGATCGCATAGTTTTATCACGTGCAGTCTTGAAATCGTTTTCCAGTCTGTCTCTCCCTTTGCATTTGTTTTATGTTTATGATTCTTTTTACCATTATATAAGTGATTGAATCATAGGCTGAATTGTGCTGTATCGTTCTATTGTGCCTGTGCTGGCTCTTTGAAAGAGCTATGCAATTAGTCCCACTCTCCCTGTCCTTTCCCCAAAGCCCTGCAAATTTTTTCCCTTCAAGTGTTTATCCAATTCCCTTTTGAAAGTTATTATTGAATTTGCTTCCAGCACCCTTTCAGAATAAAAATCATAATAGTAACCAGTCATAAGAATCGTTTGTGCTTTGCTGTTCTATTATGTTGACATGAACCTTCGACAAAGATCGAACCCAAAAACGGCAGGGATTTTCAGGCAAAGTCTTTTGGTTTTTGCAGCCATTTTGTTTGTGGAGCGCGCAACAGCTGGGGGCGATCGGGACTTGCGAACAAGATAATGCCGTGCTGAACGCTAACCCTTGTAGCATTTGCACACCCCATTAACCTGCGGCCATCTTAACGCTGGCTTTGTTGCTGCCTTTTCATCATGGAAATCTGGATTTGGTGGCCAGCTCCCCCCCCACCCCCCCACCCCCCCAGTGACTTTAGTGACTGCACTGCTTGGCGTGGAAATAACTCGCACAGCCCAGAAAAGTGCCACATTCGATGCCCCTGGTTCTATGAGGAGTGAGCTGATTGCAGTGGGAGCACCAGTAAGGAGATTTGACAATTCACCTCAGATACCCAGGTTAAGAAGAGGGGGTGGGAAGGGATGTAATCAGGTTAGCCACTCCTCGATGCTATCCAATAACCACTGCGCATGTATGGATGGTAGGCGGGGACAGGATCGGTTGCTTCTCATGGTTGAATAGCCTGGTGACACCCGGTGTCTGCGCTCACACATTAAGAATAGGCAGTTGCCCAAATGTGTACGGGTAGCTCCTTGTTTTAGACCTGAACCAACTACATTTCCTAACTAAAAAAAAAAGTTAAAATCCTTTAAACCTTTTTTTTGGCAGGCGCCTGTGTTTATTTTTTCAGGTTTGTACCAAGTGCCTCCTTAAAAGCCTTGTACATTTTCACTTCTGTCATGCTGTGTGAAGTTTGGCATTTATTCGCGCTAACTAAAATGGAGGCCCGTGGAAATGCATCCCGGCTTGAGTTATGTGGCATTTTGAGAGAAACGAAAATTTATGTTTTGGGGACAGGGAGGTGGTGGGCAGAATGGCAAGGAAAAAAAAATAATCAAAAAGGCAAAGAACAAAAATAATCAAAACGGCAAAGAACATTCGGGAAAATGCGATTTAGTATCCCTGTTCAAATAAACGGTTTACTTTAAAGGTCAAATAATGTGTTTGCCTTAATGGGCCTTATACAGTCAGAATGAAGTAAGTGTATTGAAAAGATGAACATTCAATAAAATCTGAATCTCTGAATTTGTAGTGTGTGCTGCAATTTGCTCACATTACGTGCTTTAAATCTCAGAATTGGTAGGCCATTTTTTTTTCCTTCTGGCAAATTGATTTATAAAATGGGCAGAGAGCTTGCCCCAAAATGTGTAGGATAGTTCCTTTTTTAGACGAGAATAAAGTACATTTCATAACTGTAAAAAGTTCAAACCTTCTAACCCTCCTATTAGCAGAAGCCTGTGTTTTTTAAGGCTTGTACAGATTGCCTCCTAAAAATCTTGTCATATTTTAAGAAATTTGACATTTACTGCACATCGAATTCTATTTAAAAAAAAATTGAAACTGATGTTAACTAAAATGGTTAATAAACTCAGCAGGAATAAATGTAGAATCTTTGTATAAATGTGGCACTAAAAGTTAATGTGGGCTTGTTATGTCATAAATAAATTGTCGACAATTTGATGGATGTAATTATTTTAACACAGCACGTTTGCATGGACCAGGAATAAGATGGCTAAATCTTTGTCATCAGTTTGATTAAAATCACTTGTTAATGTACAGACACAAAGCTTTAAAACACTCAGTATACTTGGGGCAATATTGATTTGTGTTTTGGTTTACAGTAGTAGAGTATTTATCATGTTTGACATTTTACATATATAATTCTGATTAAAGGTGAAAATGGTGCAAATTGATGAATGGCGCATGTGTAGAATTATCTATTGAAAGATCTAGAGGAAACTGCAACTTAGCTGTATTTTGAGCATGTTCATCCCCGATTTCCTTCGCCCCACCGTTGGCGGCCGTACCTTCAGCTGTCTAAGCCCCAAGCTCTGGAATTCCCCCCCAAACCTTTCCGCCTCTCTACTTCTCTCTCCTCCTTTAAGACGCTCCTTTAAACCTACCGCTTTGACCAAGCTTTTGGTCACCTGTTCTAATGTCTCTTTCTTTGACTCGGTGTCAATTTTTGTCTGATTACGCTCCTGTGAAGCGCCTTGGGACGTTTTACTATGTTAAAGGCGTTATATAAATACAAGTTGTTGTGGTTAGCTAGTTAAAGTAGTGTAGAATGAGGCTTGGAGTTGTTTATCATAGAAAGTTACGGTACGGAAGGAGGCCATTCGGCTCATCATGTCCGTGCTGGCCGAAAAAGAGCTATCCAGCTTAATCCCACTTTCCAGCACTTGGTCCGTAGCCCTGTAGGTTTCGGCACTTCAAGTGCACATCCAAGTACTTTTTAAATGAGTTGAGGGTTTCTGCCTCTACCAACCTTTCAGGCAGTGAGTTCCAGACCCCCACCACCCTCTGGGTGAAAACATTTCTCCTCAGCTCCCGTCTAATCTTCTACCAATTACTTTAAATCCATGCCCCCTGGTCACTGACCCCTCTGCTAAGGGAAATAGGTCCTCCCTATCCCCTCTATCTAGTCCATAATTTTATATACGTCAATTAAATCTCCCCTCAGCTTCCTTTGTTCCAAAGAAAACAACTCCAGCCTATCCAATCTTTTCTCATAGCTAAAATTCTCCAGCCCTGGCAACATCCTCGTAAATCTCCTCTGTACCCTCTCAGGTGCAATCACATCTTTCCTGAACGCAGTACTCAAGCTGTGGCCTAACCAATGTTTTGTACAGTTCCAGCATAACCTCCCTGCACTTATATTCTATGCCTTGGCTAATAAAGGAAAGTAGCCCATAAGCCTTTTTAACCATCTTATCTACCTGTCCTGCTACCTTCAGGGATCTGTGGACATGCACTCCAAGGTCCCTTTGATCCTCTACACCTCTCAGTTTACATGACCTCTGCCCATGTAAAGGGTGAGTAAACACTTGATGATGGATATAATACTAGTCATTTTGCTAGCATTACCTGCTACTTGTATTTTTGTTCAAAAGAGAAAGCTTTCTTCACCAGTAACTGAGTTACATTTACTACTATTTTCAAGTACTGCATACATCATGGAAAACATGGTTTATTGTGCATGCAGATGCATTGACGACCTATCCCACAGTATCACCTGTATGTAGATCATGACTTCCTGCTGGTCTTGCATACCTTTTATCTACGAGAGATGCCATCGGTCCTGTTTTCATGTCAGATCTATTAGCCACCGAGAGTCTCGGACCTCCATTTGCTCCCTCCTCGCCCATTGGGACTGGTCCAAGAATTGAAGGCTTTATCCTGATTTATTTTTAAATATCACTTCACACTCTCCAAAGAAAGATTAATGTTACTGGTCCACTTCACCGTTCCATTTGAGGCTGCACGGAGATGCAAAAGCAACTGTGTCCCATGGCTGTCGTCATGATTGCTTAGCATGTCGAGTGGCGTGGAAATGAATTTTAAACCACGGGGAAGCTGGAGTGTAGAACTATTCGCTAATTTGGTCAGGGTTGTCATTTCTAAGAACCCTACCTTGAATATCAATTATCCTTTCTGGCCTTTGCTTAACAGATTACAATTGGAGATAACCTTTAAACCACCTCATCTCAAAATCAAAGTGAAAAATCTCGTGACGGTTTTTGTGGGATCTATTGCTTTCCAACAACTTGATAAAAATTTCAGTTTGATGTCAAATGCGCACGGTCACATGCATTGGTGAATAAAATGTTTGCTGATGTATGAAACGCAATAGATAAATTGAGACCCTCCAGGCAACAATGTGCTCGTCTGAATTCCCCCAAAACACATGGAACCGGCTGCAGCCTTCGGGCTTCAATTACTTTCCCGAGCTAACCTTTCTTCACTGCCGCATTACACACGTGGCACAAGTGAAAGTTTGATTGTTTCATATTCATGCAACATATACTTGCCAAATAGCTAATAACTCTACAATATGCTGGGCGCAGGCTCATGTCAAATAGAACGGCTCAGCCTTGCTCACGCCGTCATTTGCATTGCAAGCTGGTACAAGTCTCTGCCAACTTTATTGTAAGGAGGGATGTTGACAAAAATACCAGGCCAGTAATAACAATGGCAATGGAATAAATATTCAATGGATGGGGTTTATCCTACTGTGCAGCTCCTAATTTAACATGCAAGTTTCGTCACTTGATAATGTAGGAATATAGTGACATTTCTCTCTTCCTCCTCTGCCTCACTCTCCTTTTTCCCCCTCTGTGTCTCATTCAATCTTCCCCTTTGCCAGTCATTTCCTCTTTCCCTCCCTTTTCCCCTTTGTCGCTCATTCCCTCATAAATGCTTGTTTCATGTCATAGAACTTTTATATTCTCTTTCACTATCTTTAACATTTCTGCGCCTGACACTTTACGTGTTTGCTGATCTTTATTCTTAATTTCTTAAAACAATGTTCAATTTACTTATCGTGCAGTGCTTTCACATGACGATGGGACACGACATTGTAAATGGGTTTTTCTTGCCCTATATTCAGGTTCTGCGTGAAATTCTGAAGGAGGTACAGGGGAACATGGTGCCACGGAGTATGTTGAAAGAATGGGTGTTACACACCTTCCCTAATGCCACCGACTACTGGACTTTTAGAAAAATGTTCACCATTCAACTTGCGTTAATTGGGTTCGCTGAGTTTGTACTCCATCTGAACCGCCTTAATCCAGAGATGCTTCAAATTGCACAGGTACGCACAGAATCTGTTGTTCTTCTCATTTCATTGCAAAAGTTAGGGCTGTGTTAAAGTTTTTTTTGTTACATAAACTTGCTATATTCATCGCAGTGAGGGTCATAGTAATACTGTGATTGTCACTGAATCTTAACCCCCGCCGGTGTACTTGCTGAACATTTAGATGTTTAGTGCCCTCTGCCAGTCTGTGCAAGTATTCTGCCTGCAGCAGGTGCAACTAATGGTCATTGCAGAGCTAAAATCTATTTACGTAACTAATTTAAACCAAATGATTATTGCAGTAAAAAATGAATCCAGTGAGAGCAATGAACTGTATGTCTGTACTGGGGGGATTGTGCTAAGCTACATTTCGTAGCTCTTGGTCTTGTCTCATGCCAAAGCAATTACTGCTAGGATTTTTTTTTAAAAAGGAGGCCATCTCATTCTCATTTCTTGTTTTGTTTTAAAATGATTAAAGATGAACTTTTCACGTGTCAGTGAGAAGACTGCACTGTGGAGCTTTTGGAGAAAGTGTGACTTTCTAACTTGAGGCGATGTTATTTCCTGGCTACTTTTCTCATTATCCGCCTATATACATGATACATGTGCGTAATGCAAACTACAGGCATTACTGATTGAGAACTGCTTCATTTTTCATTAATTTAATGTATCAATATTACCAGATCATCGTTAAATGGTTTACCAAAAGGTTACTCCTGCCCTCGTGACATAAATGTCAAAAAATCTTCAGGTTCATAAAAAGCAAATGAATTGAATAGACCTGATGAAATTCTTCAAGGATCAATGGAAGCAATGCTGCAAGATGGTGTCGATAAAGTTGTTATTTCAAATTTGCACAATCCCGTTTTATCGCTTCTTAATCCACCCTGAGACACAGATTGAAGATCGCAATGAATTTAGCAGCCAAAAGGTGCTTTAAAATATTTAAAACTTCCTGATGCACAGTAATGTTGAAGAGCCTCGGACCCTTTGATTAATGAGGTTGTTTGAAAATTGTAAGAAAGAGCTTGCATTTATTTAGTCCCCAGGATGTCCCAAAGTGGTTCACAAGCAAATAGAATTTAACACTTTTGATCGTAGGAACTGGAGTAGGCCATTCAGCCCCTTGAGCCTAATCATTCAATTAGATCTTGGCTGATCTGTACCTCAAATCCATTTAGCTGCCTTAGCTCCCTATCCCCTGATACCCTTACCCAACAAAAATCTATCCCTCTTAGTCTTGAAAGCTCCAAATGTCTCCAAGCAGCCACAGCCTTCTGAGGGAGAGAGTTCCAGATTTCTACTACCCTTTGTGTGGAAAAAGTGCTTCCTGATTTTCCTTCTAAATAGCCTGGCTCTAATTTTAAGATTATAACTCCTCGTTCTTGATTTCCCCATTAGAGTAAGTAGTTTCTCTGCATCTACCCTATCGAATCCTTGTAACATTTTTAAACACCTCAATCAGATCAGTGTTTCTGTTTGACGTGAGGTTGAGTTATAGAAAACAACCAGACATAATCTCGAATAGAAAAGGAAAAGAATTCTGCATTTAGGGTCCAGCAAATTGGCCGACGGAGGTGAAGGTATATTTAGTTAACATTCTTAAACGCTTTAATTATCAGTTGGTATTTAGTTCCAGGGTTATCCAGAAAGTGTGGTGTGCAAGTAATAATATGCTCTTTCTGGGAGTGCTATTGCACTGTATGTCCTGAGGGTTACATTGCCTCTTCTGTTGACAAATCAATTGACCCTTTAGATGAAAAAATGAAAAGATGCTGACACCTTCAACCCCTGTACATTTTTCCCCTTAATAAATATTTAGAATACAATATATTTCTAGAGGGATAGAATTGAAAAGCAGAGAAGTTATGATAAGCTTGTATAGAACATTGGTTAGACCACACTTGGAGTACTGTGCACAATTCTGATCTCCATATTTAAAAGGGATATGGAGGCATTGGAGAAGATGCAAAAAAGATTCACATGGATGATACCAGAACTGAGAGGATATACTTAACAGGAAAGGCTGAACAGGCTGGGCCTCTTTTCTCTAGAAAAGAGAAGGCTGAGGGGTGATCTGAAAGAGGTCTTTAAGATAATGAAAGGGTTTGATAGGTAGATGTAGAGAAGATGTTTCCACTTGTGGGGGAGTCCAAAACTAGAGGCCATAAATATAAGATATTCACTCATAAATCCAATAGGGAATTCAGGAGAAACTTCTTTACCCAGAGAGTGGTTAGAATGTGGAACTTGCTACCACAAGGAGTAGTTGAGATGAGTAGTGTAGATTCACCTAAGGGGAAGCTAGATAAGCACACAAGGGAGAAAGGAATAGAAGGATATGCTGATAGGGTGAGATGAAGTAAGGAGGGAGGAGGCTCGTGTGGAGCATAAACACCGGCACAGACCAGTTAGGCCGAATGACCTGTTTCTGTGTCGTAGACCCGACGTGATACTTGCTACTGGTTTTACGTTCTATCGGTGTCGTTTGTTGACTGAACAGGATCTCTTTGTTTGACCTTGCGTTTCAGGACACCGGCAAGCTCAACGTGGCGTACTTCAGGTTTGATATCAATGACTCCACCGGCGATCTGGATGCCAACCGTCCTGTGCCCTTCCGGCTTACTCCAAACATCTCTGAGTTTCTCACCACCATCGGGGTTTCGGGGCCGCTGACTGCGTCGATGATAGCTGTCGCCAGATGTTTCGCACAGCCGAACTTTAAAGTAAGGCAATACAGTGTCTCGTCCATACTATCAGACTTTACTGTGCTACTAATAGGAGCGTGTCTGAAGCTTTCTGATAGGCCAAGAGATGGTGGATGCCCACCATTATCTGAACGATTAGAACTGAGCAATTTAAATTCTTTCATGCATTCTGTTCCAATTCCCAGCACTAGGAATGTAAGATGAAAGATTCCGGTTATGACTGCCAATACCTCCTTAGAAACTAAAAGCAACATTCACGCACCCTCAAACCACTGGAATAGAAAATGCTGAGGTTTTCATTAGAAATGACTCTGTCGTGATATGAGTGTGTCTGCAAATTTTCCCTGTGCTCCTTCATATTGTGTGCAGTCAGCACTACTCACGGCAAAACCCATTTTACACATTCACATCTTAAGCGACCAACAAATCAATGAGTCGCTTTGTACTACTACCAACTCGCTGTACTAATCGGGCAAATCCCAACCTGAGAGTCATTTCTCTGTGATTCGACTGCCTGGCTGGCAAGTATTATCAGAGCTTCGTCCTCAACCTTCCTGTTGGGGTCCTGGCTATTTTCAGTTGCGTTTATCTTTTAAATACATTGCTGTCATCGTGAAAGAGGAAAGGAAGGAACTTGCATTTATACAGCACCTTTCACGACTGCAGAATGCCCCAAAGCGCTTTACAATCAATGACGTACCTTTTGAAGTGTAGTCACTGTTGTAATATAGGGAATCGCAGCAGCCAATTTGCGCACAGCAAGATCCCATAAACAACATTGTGATAAATGTCCAGATAATCTGTTTTAAGCATTGGTTGGGGGATAAATATTGGCCAGAGCCCCGGTGAACTACCCTGCTCTTTTTCGAATAGTGCCTTGGGATCTTTTAAGTCCACCTGAGAGGGCAGATGAGGCCTCGGTTTAACATCTCATCCCTAAGACGGCACACCTGACAGTGCAGCACTCCCTCAGAACTGCACTGAAGCGCCTGCCTAGATAATGTGCTCGAGTCTCTGGAGTGGGACTTGAACGCGTGACCTTCTGGCTCAAGAGAGAGGTGACCCACTGAGCCACGGCCGACATTGTTTGTAGTCAAGGTTACAGTGAAATTTGTTTTTATAAGAATTCCAGAGAACATTCTTGCACTGCCTTACTGAACTAGGTAAGTGGTTTTTGTGTGGTATCACTTGGAATAAAATCAGCCCTGGCTCTCTAGCTTTTATATATCTTTAAAATACTTGTCCTATCGTTCAGTGATAAATGATGAGCTTCATTGGATTTCTAACCAGAATAAAATAAGACTGTAAGGTAGCCCAGCCTGTCAGACACCTAACTTTTTTGATTAGCATGCTGTCCCATTTAATTTTCTCTTTATTGAAGAATTCCACTTTGATGGTCGGCTTAACACACTGTCATAAACGATTCAAATGCGATGTCTGTTGCGATTCCTATAGTGTGTGATGTTCCTGCTGCTGGGGAAAGGCACACGCACTTGCTTCTTAGGCTTTCTGCCTTCCCAAAAGTCACGCACCCTTCCCCCCCCCCAAAAAAAAGAATTACACAAATGGTTAGTTTTTGTAGAGGTCGCACCATTAATCATATTGCTGTGGTACTTAAAATAGTGCAAGAGAACCAAGCTGAGATGAAGCCCCATCTTGAGGAAAACTCAGTGTCCCAACAGGTCTGAAATATTTCACGGCCATGAAGTAACTGGACGTTTCTGATTAAAGTTTGTACTTTCTTTCGTTTTTACCTTTTATTCTCGCTAATCTGTTCTTTGCAAAAGTTGCAAGGGTTTTTGTTTTCAAAGCTCGCAGCGCAGAAGGAGGCCGTTCGGCCCATCGTGACTGTGCCGGCTCTTTGAAAGAGCTGCCCAAATAGTTCCCCCCCCCCCCCCCTCCCTGGCCCCCTTTCTCCGTAGCCCTGCGAACCTTTCCTTTTCAAGTATTTATCCAATTCCCTTTTGGAAGTTGCTACTGAATCTGCTTCCACCGCCCTTTCAGGCATAGCATTCCAGACCATCATAACTCGCAGCTTTTTGCAGGGTTTATCTTTCTTAGCAATACAATAGTTGATCTTGCCTAATGCGTACCGACTTGTGTTGATAAATCCAGCTAGTCCAAGCTGGCTTATGATTAAAATGCTGGGTGTCTTACTGTGCCCTTTCTCATTTCACATCCAATCGATGAAAGAATATGACTTATTACAGTTACTGTGCCCGGGGACAGGTCCCTTGGTTATTCTGTTAATTATAGATAATTATCCAATTTTCTTCTCCGCGTAGGTTGATGGCATTCTGAAAGCTGTGCTGCGCGATGAAATAATTGCCTGGCACAAGAAGACGCAGGAGGACACCTCCTCCCCGCTCTCGGCAGCCGGCCAGCCCGAGAACATGGACAGCCAGCAGCTGGTCTCGCTGGTTCAGAAGGCGGTGACAGCCATCATGACCCGGCTGCACAGCCTGGCCCAGTTCGAAGGCGGGGAGAGCAAAGTCAACACACTGGTAGCGGCCGCCAACAGCCTCGATAACCTCTGTCGGATGGACCCCGCATGGCACCCGTGGCTGTGAGGAGGGGAGGGCAGGGCAGGGGGGAGAGGGAGATTTTTGTGCATCGTGCAGTCATAGATACACCGAATCCTGTGAATTAGCTTTATTATTATTATTATTTTTGTTTGTTGGACTTAAACCACCTCAGCCTCCAGTTTGATTCCCGTCTTGTTTTCGCGTTGCTCTGTTGGATCATGCGTGACTTCTACTTTTAAGATGAAACAATTGATTTAAAATTGATTGTGCGGGGTGGGTGGGGGGGTTATTAAAATAATAATACCGTGAACTCTTGACACGGTGGTAGGAGTAAACGCCTGGGCAGCGTTACGAGCTGCTGACCGTTCTGGAAGATAGTAAGATATTACTGCGAGAGAGGGAGCATTCAGTGAATGACTCGGGGGTGGGGGCATCGATGTCCGAGTGTTGTTTAAAAGATGTCTAGAAATGAATAACATTGGAAAAGGGAGGGGGGGGGGGAAGAAACAGATGAAGATTCAACATTGCAGCTGTAAAGCAAAGAGTTAACCATCAAGTGCACAATTAGTAACTGCACACTCGTGTCCCGAAGTGGGAGACAGAGGCGTGGAATAATGCATCAGTGAGCCGAGTTACTAAATGGTTTTAATTATGCACTACTTGGCTTTGTTTGTCAAACACTGCAGGATTCCTGCATGTTTTTGTTTTAAAAACAAAATCTCACTTACCACAAGAGTATTTCTATAAACAGATGCCTTTTCACAGATAATTTCAAGGGGGCTTCTGTGGATACAATAACATGCAAGTACTGCACTTTTGTAAGATTCAGGAAGTCTGGCGGTCGCAGGCGTGTGAAGTATTTTTACTGTTTCGTACCAAGCTCGAAAGTGGCCAGTTCGAATGAGGAGGGCTCCCATTTCTCTGCTTGAATTGGATGCCAGCAGTGACCCATCAAAGAATAGAATGTATAAAATAGCTGCTTTTATTTTTTTTTTCTTCTTTGTAGCATTCTGAAAAGGGAACCGTCACTGAAATGTTAACAAGTCATTCGTTCTGCATCCTGTGCGAAATGCTAACCGGAGTTCCGGTTAGTGCTGAAATATACGATCAGCAAGGATACATGAATGAGTTTGGGTATTTGTCGCGCCCCCTTTATACTGTTTAAAATGCCTCCACAAAAGGTTTTGTGGGATTTTCCAGGGTATTGGAGACAGCGTTGCATCTTTTCAAAACAAAATGTGTTTTTACTGATACAAGTCAGTTTACTCCTGTACATCTTATATAAAGTCTATAGCTCAGTACGGCTAGTTTTTGTAATTTATGAACTTTTTATTTTTACTTTTTAAAAACACAAAATAATATTGAGTGCTTTGCCGACAATTACATTGAAATTGTTCCATCATGTTAAAAAGAATTACATTTTGTACAGAACCTGTTTGCAAAAAAATAAACCATTTTATAATGAAAACCATTTTTGCTGGCGTAAGCGTTTATTCCGAGGTTTTATTGATCATCGGACACTTAGTTGATTTTGTAGATGTGCAACTAAGCAGATTTTGCAAACGCCGTCCATTCTGCCCCAGATGTACAATATTTAATCGTCTTTCCCAGCGCAGTGTTGTTCCATTCTGTCTCTGTTTCCAGCTTTTGCACAGTTTGGGATTCGCACGGTTGTTTACAAGAGTTAAGTCCTGCAGTAGCTTTCATCTTCCTTCCAGTTCCCACTTGAGTACTGGGGCTAGTAGCACTTTTGATTACTAACGAGGGGGATGTAGGTGACATCCAAAGAATATTTTTTTAAACGAAAGAAAATGCAATTTGTGGAGAATTCTTCAGGTGATGTGATGTATATTTCTTCAGTTACCGAAAATGTAATTTTTAAATTTTTTGACAAGGGCAGTGATTGAAAGGAAAGAACTTGCATTTATATAGCGCCTTTCACGACCTCAGCACTTCACAGACAATAAAGTACTTTTGAAGTATGGTCACCATTGTAAGGTAGGGAAACGGGGCAGCCAATTTGCACAGCGAGATCCCACAAACAGCAATGGGATAATGACCAGATAATTTGTTTTTTAATGTTGGTTGAGGGATAAATATTGGCCAGGGCACCGGGGAGAACATCCCTGCCCGTGGGATCTTATACATCCACCTGAGAGGGCAGACGGGGCTACGGTCTAACATCTCATCCAAAAGACGGCCCCTCTGACTAAATCTTGTGGTTGAGTCTCTTAAACCTGCAACCTTCTGACTCTGAGGCGAGTGCGCTGCCCAATAAGCCGTGGCTGACACCACCAACTGACTGTTGAATTGTTCAATTGCGCCTTGAATTTTGAGCTGTGATTTTTCTTTCCCATGTTTAAAATCATTGCAATCAACTTTTCCATGTTAATTAGTCTTGTGCAATTCTTTTACTTCTCACCAGCTGTCTCATTTAGGAAATTCACTTAATATTTTGTTTTACTGCCTCCCTCGGGTCTGTGGCAAAGCCCACATGGTGAGTGATACAGATGAGAAAGGGTCCCGGATTTTATCCGAGGTCTATGCTGCATTGGCTGGGACTGTGCCGAGAGTCCGACAATCGGCCTCACTGCCTCCTTGCGAAAGGGAAATTTGGGCCAGGGTTGATGCTGCCACCCAGGGACTCCGACTGGAAAGTATCTGGACAATGGCAGCATTGGGCTTGGCTGTGTTGCCCCCCTGGTGGTTATACTGTGCCAGCACTTCCTGGCTCAACCCCACACATGAAGAATGAACACTTGTACGGTAGCATAGTGGTTATGTTGCTGGACTAGTAATCCAGAGGCCTGGACTAATAATCCAGAGTCATGAGTTCAAATCCTGCCACGGCAGCTGGGGAATTTAAATTCAATTAATTAAATAAAAAATCTGGAATTAAAATACTATTATCAGTAATGGTGGCCATGAAACTACCGGATTGTCGTAAAAACCCATCTGTTTCACTAATGTCCTTTAGGGAAGGAAACCTGCCGTCCCTACCCGGTCTGGTCTATATGTAACTCCAGACCCATAGCAATGTGGTTGATTCTTAATTGCCCTCTGAAATGGCCTGGCAAGCCACTCAGTTGTAAAATCTCGCTTAAAAAAAGTTACAATATGAATAAAACTGGACGGACCACCCGGCATCGGACCACTAGGCACCGGACACGACAAAGGCAAACCAAGCCCAGTCGACCCTGCAAAGTCCTCCTCACTAACATCTGGGGACTTGTGCCAAAATTGGGAGAGCTGTCCCACAGACGAGTCAAGCAACAGCCTGACATAGCCATACTCACAGAATCATACCTTTCAGCCAATGTCCCAGACTCTTCCATCACCATCCCTGGGTATGTCCTGTCCCACCGGCAAGACAGACCGACCAGAGGTGGCGGTACAGTGATATACAGTCAGGAGGGAGTGGCCCTGGGAGTCCTCAACATTGACTCTGGACCCCATGAAATCTCATGGCATCAGGCCAAACATGGGCAAGGAAATCTCCTGCTGATTACCACTTACTGCCCTCCCTCAGCTGATGAATCAGTCCTCCTCCATGTTGAGCACTACTTGGAGGAAGCACTGAGGGTAGCAAGGGCACAGAATGTACTCTGCGTGGGGGACTTCGATGTCCATCACCAAGAGTGGCTCGGTAGCACCACTACTGACCGAGCTGGCCGAGTCCTGAAGGACATAGCGGCCAGACTGGGCCTGTGGCAGGTGGTGAGCGAACCAACACGAGGGAAAAACTTACTTGACCTCGTCCTCACCAATCTACCTGTCGCAAATGCATCTGTCCGTGACAGTATTGGTAGGAGTGACCACCGCACAGTCCTCGTGGAGACGAGGTCCCATCTTCGCACTGAAGACACCATCCAACGTGTTGTGTGGCACTACCACCGTGCTAAATGGGATAGATTCAGGACAGTTCTAGCAGCTCAAAACTGGGCATCCATGAGGCGCTGTGGGCCATCAGCAGCAGCAGAATTGTATTCCAGCACAATCTGTAACCTCATGGCCTGGCATATTCCTCACTCTACCATTACCAACAAGCCAGGGGATCAACCCTGGTTCAATGAGGAGTGTCGAAGAGCATGCCAGGAGCAGCACCAGGCGTACCTAAAAATGAGGTGCCAACCTGGTGAAGCTACAACTCAGGACTACATGCATGCTAAACAACGGAAGCAACATGCTATAGACAGGGCTAAGCGATTCCACAACCAACAGATCAGATCAAAGCTCTGCAGTCCTGCCACATCCAGTCGTGAATACAGGTGGACAATTAAACAACTAACGGGAAGAGGAGGCTCTGCAAACATCCCCATCCTCAATGATGGCGGAGTGCAGCACATGAGTGCAAAAGACAAGGCTGAAGCGTTTGCAACCATCTTCAGCCAGAAGTGCCGAGTGGATGATCCATCTCGGCCTCCTCCCGATATCCCCACCATCACAGAAGCCAGTCTTCAGTCAATTCGATTCACTCCACGTGATATCAAGAAACGGCTGAGTGCACTGGATACAGCAAAGGCTATGGGCCCCGACAACATCCCAGCTGTAGTGCTGAAGACTTGTGCTCCAGAACTAGCTGTGACTCTAGCCAAACTGTTCCAGTACAGCTACAACACTGGCATCTACCCAAACAATGTGAAAAATTGCCCAGGTATGTCCTGTCCACAAAAAGCAGGACAAATCCAATCCGGCCAATTACCGCCCCATCAGTCTACTCTCAATCATCAGCAAAGTGATGGAAGGTGTCGTCGACAGTGCTCTCAAGCGGCACTCACTCACCAATAACCTGCTCACCGATGCTCCGTTTGGGTTCCGCCAGGACCACTCTGCTCCAGACCTCATTACAGCCCTGGTCCAAACATGGACAAAAGAGCTGAATTCCAGAGGTGAGGTGAGAGTGACTGCTCTTGACATCAAGGCAGCATTTGACCGAGTGTGGCACCAAGGAGCCCTAGTAAAATTGAAGTCAATGGGAATCGGGGAAAACTCTCCAGTGGCTGGAGTCATACCTAGCACAAAGGAAGATGGTAGTGGTTGTTGGAGGCCAATCATCTCAGCCCCAGGACATTGCTGCAGGAGTTCCTCAAGGCAGTGTCTTCAGCTGCTTCATCAATGACCTTCCCTCCATCATAAGGTCAGAAATGAGGATGTTCGCTGATGATTGCACAGTGTTCAGTTCCATTCGCAACCCCTCAGATAATGAAGCAGTCCGTGCCTGCATGCAGCAAGACCTGGACAACATCCAGGCTTGGGCTCATAAGTGGCAAGTAATATTCACGCCAGACAAGTGCCAGGCAATGACCATCTCCAACGAGAAAGAGTCTAACCACCTCCCCTTGACATTCAACGGCATTACCATTGCCAAATCCCCCACCATCAACATCCTGGGGGGTCACCATTGACCAGAAACTTAACTGGACCAGCCATATAAATACTGTGGCTTCAAGAGCAGGTCAGAGGCTGGGTATTCTGCAGCGAGTGACTCACCTCCTGACTCCCCAAAGCCTTTCCACCATCTACAAGGCACAAGTCAGGAGTGTGATGGAATACTCTCCACTTGCCTGGATGAGTGCAGCTCCAACAACACTCAAGAAGCTCGACACCATCCAGGACAAAGCAGCCCACTTGATTGGCACCCCATCCACCACCCTAAACATTCACTCCCTTCACCACCGGCGCACCGTGGCTGCAGTGTGTACCACCCACAGGATGCACTGCAGCAACTCGCCAAGGCTTCTTTGACAGCACCTCCCAAACCCGCGACCTCTACCACTTAGAAGGACAAGAACAGCAGGCACATGGGAACAACACCACCTGCACGTTCCCCTCCAAGTCTCACACCATCCCGACTTGGAAATATATCACCGTTCCTTCATCGTCGCTGGGTCAAAATCCTGGAACTCCCTTCCTAACAGCACTGTGGGAGAACAGTCACCAGACTGACTGCAGCGGTTCAAGAAGGCGGCTCACCACCACCTTCTCGAGGGCAATTAGGGATGGGCAATAAATGCCGGCCTCGCCAGGGACGCCCACATCCCATGAATGAATAAAGAAAAAACTTGGATGGGTACTGGATGGCTGTCTGTATCTGTGGAACTGTGCCGGAGCATGCGAGGTAGATAACCTTCAGGAGACAGTTGTCAGGGGGGTGGGGGGGGGATCAATATATTACATGCTGTTTTCTTCAGTCAGTTTTCCATGTAACGGGATTAGCACAGTCACACAAAAAGGAGATAACGAGGAGATGGGCTCATATATTGATGGCCACTGACTCCTTTCTGTGCTATCTAAGCACCACATCCTTTGGCTTTCCCCAGTTCTTATGTCAAACATGGCTGGCATGCTGAATATATTAACCTGTTGCATGAAAAATCATCATAAAACCACATCACATGTCAAAGGCAGGTTAATTCGAACTTGTTCGTTGCTCAGATGGCATTCCTCTTAAGGACAGATCAGACCTGTACTGATTCTGGGCATCTAGCATCTTGGATACCAACCTGCATCTCACCTTATCAAAGTCTAACTGCATCTACTGCCTTCTGTGAAAATCCCAAGTCCCTTCTTAGGAGTATTGCTCAGCCTGGAAACCATCAGCAATTGTCCTCTGCTGGAGTTATTACAGCAGTTCTAGGTTTGGGGATTCCTATTTCCTTTTACACTCAAATATCTCACCTGCCATCCACTCTTGCATTTCTTTACACAATTCAAAAGGTTGAAATGCCCTAAACCTTCTCTCCCTCTGGATAAGTGCCTCATTTGACGGACATATCAATCAAAAAGTATGTTTGCTGCAATGCGTAAACTGCACAGTTCCCTCTATAAATGACTTGAGCTATGCATTTCTCTACATAGGCCATTCAGCCCCTCGAGCCTGTTCCGCCATTCAATCAGATCATGGCTGATTTGTATCCTAACAACATTTACCCGCCTGGGTTCCATTTCCCTCAAAAACCCTTGCCTAACAAAAAAATCTATCAATCTCAAAATTGACCCCCAGCCTCAACAGCTTTTTGGGGGAGAGAGTTCCAGATTCCCACTCCCCTTTGTGTGAAGAAGTGCTTCCTGACATCACCCCCTGAACGGTCTAGCTCTAATTTTAAGGTTATGCCCCCCCTTGTTCTGGACTGCCCCCACCAGGGGAAATAGTTTCTCTCCATCTACCCAATCAAATCCTTTAATCATTTTAAACACCTCAATAGACCACCCTTTAATCTTCGATACTCAAGGGAATACAAGCCTAGTCTGTGCAACCTGTCCTCATAAGTTAACTCTTCTGGCTGGTGCATATAGATTTCTTTTTTTGGCCTTTCTTAATCAAGGCTCCTCGGCCAGTTCTACCTTGAGTGGGGCACTGTACATTTTAACCATTTCACAAACTTTTGCTTTCCAAAAATCAATGGGATGTCTGATCTTACGCTAGCCATCGCGGTTGTTTCTTTTTTTTTGTACAAACGCTGATAACTAATGAATCTTGACTAATCCTATAAACCCAGTCGTGGTATGGTCACGCAAGCTCTGCCTTTCTGAGCGGAGCTTCATCTCAATACTTCAGGCTCAATAAACTTCAACAACAACAAAAAAAAAAATCTCCACTGCAGCTCAAGTTTGTCAAAACATGTCACAGTTATCAGCTTCTATATCGAGAATGTATTTTAAAAACGAGCATCCGCAGGAGTCTCTGTTAATGAGTGAGTCTCGCCTTGTAGACGGCCGTCCAATATTAAGCAAGTGATAGGATTCTTGAGAGTGGTGTTAATAGATTGCTCTGTGTGTGCGACCAGTGGTTGATTTAATCAGACTGGATTTACTTGTACGTGGCTCAGTGTTTCATCAAAGCTTGGTGATCACTTGTGAAGCAGCGAGCTCCATTTTTATAAAGCAATTCATCACTGTGCTCTGTTCTACAGCATTACTTCACTTCAGGAATATTCAGTTATCTGTATAATTATGACTTCAGATAGAATCAGACATATCTACAGCCAGTAGAAAGCATGCATATGAACTTGTATTGCCCCCGAAAGCAATTCCATGCAACCAAAGAAATGTTTTGACTGCTACTGAGCGATTTCTTTTCTGATTTGAGACGCCTGAATTAGCTCGTCGTTTACTACACTGGAAAACCGGTGTAGACACTGATTGTCATGGGTCATGGGGCTCACCAGGGAAGCCTGGTTTGCTGAATGATGCATTGACGTCTTGATTGGATTGTCTGTCAGCTGCCATTGAGAAAGAAGAGGGGGGGGAAAAAAAGAGGTTAGTCATTAAGTGAGCAGACTGAGGCAGGGCCCTGAGCATCAGCCATAGAGGCAACTGTTTGTTGTGGCTGGATTCCAATATTTTGGGGTTAGAAAGGATAAGGATCAACGGCAACACAGAAAGCTTCTTTTGTAGTAAAGGACTCGGTATGAAACTGCACACTTAAAGATAAACATATGGTTATAAACCCACGTGCCATGATGAGTAAGACAGATCCCACAACTGGTAAGAGTTTTGGTGTGCCTGTCCCTTTAAGAGACTTGTGCCGTAATTCACCATGACTTCACTGCATCACAACAGTGGTGACACCTCAAAATGTACTTTGTTGGCTGTAAAGCATTGTGGGACCTTGCGAAAGGCACTATATAAATGCAAGTCTTTTTTCTATTCGTGCTATATGCCACACCACCTCAGAGGCATTGTCACTCCTTTCTCCCACACTCAGCGTTGGTTGTGTTGTGAGCTGGCATACAACTTTAAGGAAAAGTTAGTTCCCTAAAATGTCTGCCATCAATTTTCTTTGGGTGTTTTTTTATTTGTGCATCCGTTGTGTCTCCTGAGTTTCTCTGATCACAGTGCGGCCATTACATTATTTTCAATTTTGTGCCCAATTGCAAAGAAACCATTAGGCAACAACAACTTGCATTTATATAGCGCCTTTAACGTAGTAAAACGTCCCAAGGCGCTTCACAGGATCGTAATCAAACAACATTCGACACTGAGCGGTATAAGGAGATATTAGGACAGGTGACCAAAAGCTCGGTCCAAGATGTAGTTTTTTAAGGAGTGTCTTTAAAGGAGGAGAGAGAGGCCGGAGAGGTTTAAGGGAGGGAATTCCAGAGCTTAGTCTCCTGGTGCCTTCTGTTATGTCTGAAGTTGGCACTTAAGGCGGTGTGTCAATGCAATGGCTGCTTTTATTTCAGGCCCTGGAACATTCTGCCAAAGATATAACAAAACAATATGCGGAGCTCCTGGTGTGCGAGTGCTAAAGGGAGCTTACTCCCTTCAGGGGGCTGTCGAGTGTTCAATTACCAATATACACGTACGACATATCACTTCCTCCCACCCTCTCAGAGATGGTTGTTGTCACCTTGAAATTCTAAGAATGAGCCTGGGGAACAGCTTAAAAAAAACACACAGTAAAGAAATCCAACAAATATGTCATAAAATAAAGTGAGTCAGCTGTGTGGAGATCACCTGACTGACAGGTGAAAACGCTACAGCTCGTTCGGAAAGGGCATAAAATGGCTGATGCATCACATAGAGATTTTTGCACTGGTTTGTTGTGCAAGATGCCCTTCTGAGATTGGGGCTGAGACCAGCTTGAGAGTGCAGAGGGAGCTGAACCCTGCATCTAACCTGTGTCATAACTGACGTGGGAGGGCTTGATACTGAAAGTGGGTGTCTGAACTCTACTTCCCAGCAATAACATCCCTTTACACAGCGTACAAAGAAAAATTAACAATTGGGCCAAACTGAAGTCACTAACAGGTCTAAAACTCCTGTGAGAAACATTCTGTTGTTAGTGGGGGGCGAAGTGGCTATAAGAAAAATTGCCATCACTGAAGGTTTATAAATTGGAAATTCTCCTCGCTTCTATTAGTTGCCTCTGTAAAACTGAAATTAATCTTCACTCAGAATATTTCTCCGGCAATTGCTGTGGTGAATTAAAAATCAGATGTGTTTCACTGATTGATGCTGATTAAGGGTATCAGTTCAGTCACTGCTGATGGACATGTCATTAGCATTAGATTTGTCATTAATTAACCATGCTCCTACATATTTAATCGTTGAATTTTAATCTGAAACCCCAATGGAATGTGCTCCTTGTCAGATGGTTGGACCGCTGCCTCAGACCTACAACGGCACGTCTTCAGATGCTGTTAGAAATACCCATCGGGACTGTTCCCTCCCGCTCCAGGTACTGACTGAACTGTCGTGCATTTTCTCCGACTCTTTTCTTTCAATTCAAGTCAGTTTTGTTATTTCAGGAGCAAGAAACAGTTAAGTCAAGCCATGTCAGATAGTGGCCGATATACAGAGTACAATTTTAACAGCTAGCCGCAGTTACGACTTCCGACTTTAACATTGTGCCTTTCCACAGAGTAGAAAAGGGTCTCGGAACTGAAAGTCCAAATCCTTGGTGATTGGTTCAGTCCTGTTCTCCACACACTCAGTCCTGTTCATGATGGTAAAGCCAAGCCTTGGAGAAGCCGGCCTTAATTAGACAAATAAGGTCCCCTCAACGTCAGCCTTCTCCCATTCATCGTCTCTCTGACTCAAGGTGGACAAACGTAAGGACTTGCACAACACCAGGTTATAGTCCAACAGTTTTATTTTAAATCACAAGCTTTCGGAGCTTGCCTCCTTCGTCAGGTGAGTGAAGGGTTCTGAAAACACATAGCATATATAGTCAGAGAACAATGCCTGGTGATTACAGATAATCTTTCCAACTGCCCCCTATCACATCTCGGCTGGGAGACAGTCACAGCAATCAAAGGTGTCGTTGGTGTTCAGACAGGTTAGCCACGGAAAACATTACATCCCAGTATACTGAATACACAATGGGTCAGATTACAAAGACAGAGAGAGGAAGTGACCCGAAAGGCAGAGAGAGAGAGAATGTCCAGTTGTATTAAAAACAGATCACTTTTTTTCGCTGGTGGGGTTACATGTAGCGTGACATGAACCCAAGATCCCGGTTGAGGCCGTCCTCATGGGTGCGGAACTTGGCTATCAATTTCTGCTCGACGATTTTGCGTTGTCGTGTGTCTCGAAGGCCGCCTTGGAGAACTCTTACCCAAAGATCGGAGGCTGAATGTCCTTGACTGCTGAAGTGTTCCCCGACTGGGAGGGAACCCTCCTGTCAGTTGGAAAGATTATCTGTAATCACCAGGCATTGTTCTCTGACTATATATGCTATGCGTTTTTAGAACCCTTCACTCACCTGACGAAGGAGGTAAGCTCCGAAAGCTTGTGATTTTCAAATAAAACTGTTGGACTATAACCTGGTGTTGTGCAAGTCCTTACATTTGTCCACCCCAGTCCATCACCGGCATCTCCACATCATGACTCGAGGTGCACGGCGCAGCCCGATATGACTGGCCACAGCCACAGTCTGAAAGATGTACTGATCCTGCCTCTGTCACGCTGCCAGTCTAACACCAAGACCCCCTGTTCCCCATCACCACCTCCATCTTTCAGATTTACACAATAGATCTAGTTGCCATTCCTTTATCATAGCCTCTGGAATACATTGCTGGCTATTGTGGTGGGTGCTAACTCTCTGACTTCAAGAGGGAGCTGGACCAGTTCCTGACTGGGGCAGAGACTGCATCATGTAGCAGGTAAGTGTCTTTATAGACAACACTTGGTCCCTGTGATCTCCTGGACTGGTTTCGATTGCCTGAGTGGTTCGGTGAGGAATTTTCTAGTGTATTTCTTTTTCCTTAATTGGCCCTGGGTTTTTTCTCTCTTTTTTTTGCCTCTCCTAGGAGATTAAACGGTTGCGGGTGCGGCAGGGGTGCGGGGGGGTGGGGGTTGTGGTGGGGGGGAGGAGACGGAGGTGTGGGGAGACGGCCGTCATGGCATGGGGCAGGTTTGATGGACCAGCTGGTCTTTTCCTGCCCATCAACCTCGTCTGTTCATATCAGTCAATGCTGCATTATCAGGAATCCGAACAACGATTTAATCATTGTCTTTAAAAATGAAAATGCAGTAATGGACATTAAGTTGCAGAAGAAGAGCTTTGATCTGGTGCTTTCTGTGGTAGCCCGAGTCACATTGTTTGAAACCCAGGAGGGAGCGACAATGAGACGGGCCTTCAGCACATTGTGACGTCTGATTGAATAATGAAGGTTTAAAAATAAATCAAAAGACATTGGGTAAGTACCTGAACTCGAAAGGTGCAATTATTGTATCCCTACTGCCTCTAGAAAATGTCCCAAAATACCACCGAGGATCCCCGAATGACAGATCTAACAACAGCCCAGCACGCGATTGGCTTTCAGCTTACTGCCCCGGGGGTCGAGGGTTACAGTGCAAGAGCTGACAGCTATGTGAGCTTGTGAGAGTAAATCTTCCATTGTGTTTGGATAGGTCCAGAACATTCAATTTCAGTGTGTGTGTGTGTGCGTGTGGAGAATGGACTCATTAATTCTGGGTTGGGTTTCTGGCAGCCTTTTTGTCACTCATCGTGACAAATACCCAGCAGACACGGACTGTCCACAATTAGCTGCTCACGTCTGCGAGCAGCTCAGTAATGGGTATTTTCGGAAGAGACATATGTTGCTGTCTCCTTAATGGTCCTTCTCCTGGAGAGACTGCACCGTGTGTGAACACACGGCTGTACAGATCCTGTTGGCTTACGGTCCGTGATGTCAGACGACGTTCCCGTGGAAACAATCATTCTGCTGGATAGGAATCTTAACATTTAATAAAAATTTTTTTGTTGAAAAAAGCAGGATTTTCAGCGCATCCTGTACAACAAGGTGTTGAGTCCTCTGCTCAAAGTCATTTAACCCGAGGAGGATGTGGTATTGCTGATTTTGTATTGAGGCTGTAAGATATTGTCAAGGTCAGGTAGCATTCACAGGCTGGTGAGCTTTCCTCCCCCCCGGTTTATGATGTCCCACGATCCCCTCAATACCGTGCGTCTCTTACTGTCGTTCTGAATTCAAAATGAACAATTAATTTAAAGATTTTGGTTATATTAACCCTGACTGTGCTGTAGGTGTACGTTAGTGTAGTGGTTATGTGGCTGGACTGGTGACCCTAGAGGACGTGAGTTCAAATCGCCAGCTTAATGCAGTTTGAGAATTCGAATTCAGTATAAAAAAATCTGGAAATAACAAAGCCAATGTCAGTAAAACAAAAAGTTGCCATGAAGTTGTCGGATTGTTGGTGGTTCATTGATGTCCTTTAAGGAAGAATTTGTATTTCTATAGCACCTTTCATGACCTCAGGACGTCCCAAAGCACTTTACAGCCAATGAGGTACTTTTTTGAAGTGTAGTTGTAACGAGGCATGCTGAAATCCTTCCTTTAGGTAAGGAAACCTGCCGTCTTTACTCGGTCTGGACCTATATGTGGGACTCCAGTCCCACACCAACGTGGTTGACTCTTAGCTGCCCTCTGAAGTGGCCTAGCGAGCCCCTCAGTTATATCAAATCGCTACCAGCAGTTCAAGAAGAAGACCCACCACCACCTTCTCAGGTCTCCAACTGCCTCCTTCCGCCCTGGGATCCCACTCCTGCCCTCTGGCCCCCCGCATCATCCCCGGGCGGGAGTCAGCGTGGCCCAATGTAAAATCAGGCCGAGGAGTTAAAACGGCAGCTTGCCTTGATTTTAACGCGTGGTTCAGGAATTATCTTGGCTGGTGATTGGCAAAAAAACCAAAGGGGAGATGAGGAGAAATTTATTTTTGCGGTGAGTTGTTACGATCTGGAATGCGCTGCCTGAAAGGGCGGTGGAAGCAGATTCAATAGTGACTTTCTAAAGGGAATTGGATATATATTTGAAGGGGAAAAAATTGCAGGGCTATGGGGAAAGGGCAGGGAGGGAGTGGGACTCATTTTGGACAGCTTTCAAAGAGCCAGTTCAGGTACGATGGGCCGAATGTCGGCCTCCTGTGCTGTATGATTCTATGATTGCCTCCAGCCACAGCCCCCAGGTTAAAATGGGGGCTAAGCAAGCAGAACTTGGAGTGACTGCGCGCTGCTGCACGGCCTCTATTGATAATTTTGAATTTCACGAGGTGTGTTTGGGGGGGTTTGCTATTTAACACTCCCCACCTCATGCCCTCTATATAATCCACTTACATTAATAAGCAGAGATACAAATGTCACAGCTGGGCTGAACTTTATTCTTCAAACTAATTATTTCCTCGACTTTTATAGGCCGCAGTTTAATGGCATGTACTGCGGATAGTTTAAAATGAGCGTCAAGTTACAGAAGGGAATCTGAATCACGTTTGATAAAAATACTATGGGGTACTCATCTAAATTGCTCGATCAGACGCAATAAATTTTGAGGAAAAGGTGGGTGAGCACAGCTCAGCTTTTGGGCAAGTAGGCTGTACATGTAGGCCGTGAGGGAGCCACTTATTTCTGCTCATCTGAAACGTACATAGTTGTACCAAAATTGCAACACAATATTACACACTCACACCTATTAATAGGAGGTCCCTCACTTTACTCCACAAAATACCCATGATTGTAATTAGCCGCATTTAGATTGCAGCAACATTCATCTTGGCACCAACCTTTTTTTGCAAATGTTATCTGTGCCATGTCTGTTAAGGACAGTGCTGTGTTGTGATTTTGGTGAGATTTAACAGGAATTAATTAATAAAATGTCCTGGACAGCATTTAAGGCCCCTTTTAATGCCTCACATGCGCAACTTGGGCTGGTTTGGTTCGGGCTGGTTTGGTTTGGTTTGGGCTGGTCTGGTCTGGTTTGGTTTGGTTTGGGCTGGTCTGGTTTGGTTTGGGCTGGTCTGGTTTGGTTTGGTTCGGGCTGGTTTGGTTTGGTTTGGTTCGGGCTGGTCTGGTTTGGTTTGGGCTGGTCTGGTTTGGTTTGGTTCGGGCTGGTCTGGTTTGGTTTGGTTTGGGCTGGTCTGGTTTGGTTTGGGCTGGGCTGGTCTGGTTTGGTTCGGGCTGGTCTGGTTTGGTTTGGTTTGGTTTGGGCTGGTCTGGTTTGGTTTGGGCTGGGCTGGTCTGGTTTGGTTCGGGCTCGTTTGGTTTGGTTTGGGCTGGTCTGGTTTGGTTCGGGCTGGTCTGGTTTGGTTTGGTTTGGTTCGGGCTGGTCTGGTTTGGTTCGGGCTGGTCTGGTTTGGTTTGGTTCGGGCTGGTCTGGTTTGGTTTGGTTTGGGCTGGTCTGGTTTGGTTTGGGCTGGGCTGGTTTGGTTTGGTTCGGGCTGGTCTGGTTTGGTTTGGTTTGGGCTGGTCTGGTTTGGTTTGGGCTGGTTTGGTTTGGTTTGGGCTGGTCTGGTTTGATTCGGGCTGGTCTGGTTTGGTTTGGTTTGGTTTGGGCTGGTCTGGTTTGGTTTGGGCTGGTCTGGTTTGGTTTGGTTTGGGCTGGTCTGGTTTGGTTTGGTTTAGTCTGGTTTGGTTTGAGAATGGTGCCAGACCTCACATTGTGACACCAGCACACTGGGGGGGGTGTCGTCAGGTACAAGTGAGGAATGTTGCGTTAGGGCAGATCTGCAGACACACACTGAGTTCAATTAAACCGAGATGGTTCAAATCCTTCCAACTAGGGTCAACGGCAACTAAAACTTGTATAGCAACCTTTCATGTGGCAACACCACTTCCCAGGAGATCAGAGGGCACTGGTCAGGAAGGGACATTACAAGACATCGGAGGACACTGAGCAGCTGCACATACTGGGAATTTTTTTTAAAAATGGACGTAAAATCAGGCAGCTGTGCTACAATCAATCCTACGTGTCCGGTTTCCCTCTCCAAGCTCATCCATGTGATGCTTTGCATCCAAGTGCTAAAGGGGGAAGCCAACCCCCTGTATCTTTTTGGTTGCCTCCAGCAACCTTTCCAGTTTACACCAGCGAATGAGGCCCCTATGTTGGAGGGAGAGATCCAGTGTAGACTTCAGAGGCACAAAAACCACAGGCGCTGAGAATATTTGAAAATCTATCGTGGCCTCCTTTCAGGGTAAAGCGCAAGGAATTAAAAAAACGCAAAACACACAAAGACCATCAGCCTCTGTATTGCCCCGAACTCCCGTCGATCTTGGTAAAACTGTACAAGCGTGCCATTCCTGTAGAACACTGAGCTGTGTTTACACGCAGAAGTAGGTCATTCTTTGGTTTTGAAAGCTGCTTTTGGGAGGGGTGAGCTGCATTGCTTCCTTGCTCTGATGCTGGAGTTTACAAAGCAATCCATCGTCTGTTTTCATTGGACTCTTGACTATTTTTTTCCAGTGACAGATTGTATAAGTAACGAAGCTGCTCTTTGCCAAATCAGCAGAGGAACACATCCAGGGGGGCATGCCAAATACCTGTCAGCCTCCCAGTCTAATGCTTGAAGCATGAGAAAATCAGGGGAGGGCTGAGACAGGGTGAAGCAGGCCATTTTATGTTCCTGTTTCCAGGATGTAGAAACACTTTCTTTTTTTGTTAGCTTGTCTTTCACTTTTTACTTTTATCGTCTTCCCTCATTTCTTTCCTTGCACTGACTCTTGTAGGACAATTCCACCAGTGGCCGTCATCCTTTGATAGGGACATAGGGATTGTTGGACGAGAAAGGACCAGGGTCTATCTCGTTCGCCTTCTACCATCCTGGTAATCGCAGGACATAATGATAAAGGAACTGGGGTTTTTTTCTCTAGAAAAGAGAAGGCTGAGGAGTGACCTGACAGGGATCTTTAAGATTATGAAAGGGTTTGATAGGGTAGACATAGAGAAGATGTTTCTACTTTGTGGGGGAGACCAAAACTAGGGGTTATAAATATAAGATAGTCACTAATTAATCCAATAAAGAATTCAGGAGAAATTTCTTTACCCAGAGAGTGGTGAGAATGTGGAACTCGCTCCACATGGAGTAGTTGAGGTGAATAACATAGATGCATTTAAGGAGATGCTAGATAAACACATGAGGGAGAAAGGAATAGAAGGATATGCTGATAGGGTGAGATGAAGAGGGGTGGGAGGAGGTTCGTGTGGAGCATAAACACCAACACAGACCAGTTGGGCCGAATGGCCTGTTTCTGTGCTGCAAATTCTATGTAACTCGATGTATTGGAGTTGTTGACTGATCATAACAATTGAACTCTATCAATGAGTCTACAACAGACCCAGACATGAGGGGAGGAAATTCCCAGTGGTGGAGAGCTTTGGGAACCATAGGTCCAAAGTCACCTGATCCTCCCAAGCACGTTACCAACAACAACACAATTTGCATTTATATAGCACCTTTAACATAGTAAAACAGGAATGTTTACAGACAAAATTTGACACCAAGCCAGATCAAGAGATAATTAGGACAGGTGACCAAAAGCTTGGTCAAAGAGGTAGGTTTTAAGGAGCGACTTAAAGGAGGGGGAGAGGTTTAGGGAGGGAATTCCAGTGCTTGTCATGTCTCAAATTACTCCAATACTGTATCCCAAACCATTATTAGTTTTTGAAAGAAATCTATCTAATTTGCATTTGGATGAATCAATCCTAACCTCTTTCAATGTCTCCCTGGGGACCCTGTTCCATAGATTGACCACTCACTCACTGAAATATTGTTTCAGCAGATTAGTTTGGAATTTAACCCCCTTTCAACCCAGGAGCACCCTGCAGCACGGACCGGAGGGTGAAGGGGCCTGGCATCTTCGGGTCTGTGTGGCGTAGTGCTACATTGGATGGTGGCCTCACCCAGGAAAGACTGAACAGGAAAGCCTTTTTCTCTAGAAAAGAGAAGACTGAAGGGTGACCCAATAGAGGCCTTTAATATTAAGAAGGGGTTTGATAGGGAGACATGTGGAGATGTTTCCACTTGTGGGAGAATCCCAAAACTAGAGGTCATAAACGTAAGATAGTCACCAATAAATCCAAGAAGGAATTCAGGAGAAACGTCTTTACCTTCATGTGGAACTCACTATCACAAGGAGTAGTTGAGGCGAAAAGCATAGATGCATTTAGGGGGAAGCTAGATAAGTACATGAGGGAGAAAGGAATAGAAGGGTACGTTGATAGGGTGAGATGAAGTAGGGTGGGAGGCTCCTGTGGAGCATAAACACCGGCATAGACCAGTTGGGCCGAATGGCCTGTTTCCGTGTTGTAAATTCCATGTAATTCTGTAATTACACCAGCAGGGTCCGCAGACGCCTCCATCTACCGTTAATTAGAATTTCTACTTAAGGACCTTGGATGGCTCTTTTCCAATGATCTCAATGCAGATCCTAATGGCAATCAAAGTAGCAAATGACCCGGCAATTACAGTCATGGGGCAACTTAGAAAAAGAGCAATTAATTAGTCACAGTGGACTTAAAAGCCTGATCAATCCTTCTGTTGGAGATTTGGGGAAATGTTAAGCGCAATTTAAAGCACAAACTAATTAATAGAAGGTCACAGGTAAAGAAGAAGTTGCACAATGCTCAGGATCAGACAGCAGCCTGAAGCTAAGGGCTTTGGGGCAGATCAAGGAAACCCACTAACCTTCGCCTGATATTAAATGCTTTAATAAGAACAATCAGCAAGTTACTGAGGGCGTTTAACAGGGCTTTGTTTTAGAAGCTGGCGCTTGCTGTGTTCATTATTGTTAATTAGTTACATGTTCGATGGAACTTTGACTTTCAAGAGGAGACCACAGGGGTTTTAGAAACTCTACAGATCTGTCAGTGTAACTGAACTATAACATGGAAAAGTCGAGACGTAATTGGTTTAATTGCATTGCCAAAGTTCTGGGACCCCGGCTTGTTCTTGCGATTTCTAACGTGGTGGGATAGAATCATGGAATCATAGAATCATAGAAGTTTACAACATGGAAACAGGCCCTTCGGCCCAACATGTCCATGTCGCCCTGTTTATACCACTAAGCTAGTCCCAATTGCCTGCACTTGGCCCATATCCCTCTATATCCATCTTACCCATGTAACTGTCCAAATGCTTTTTAAAAGACAAAATTGTACCCGCCTCTACTACTGCCTCTGGCAGCTCGATCCAGACGCTCAGCACCCTTTGAGTGAAAAAATTGCCCCTCTGGACCCTTTTGTATCTCTCCCCTCTCACCTTAAATCTATGTCCCCTCGTTATAGACTCCCCCACCTTTGGGAAAAGATTTTGACTATCTACCTTATCTATGCCCCTCATTATTTTATAGACTTCTATAAGATCACCCCTAAACTTTCTACTCTCCAGGGAAAAAAGTCTCAGTCTATCCAACCTCTCCCTATAAGTCAAACCATCAAGTCCCGGTAGCATCCTAGTAAATCTTTTCTGCACTCTTTCTAGTTTAATAATATCCTTTCTATAATAGGGTGACCAGAACTGTACACAGTATTCCAAGTGTGGCCTTACTAATGTCTTGTACAACTTCAACAATGATGTGGAGGTGCCGGTGATGGACTGGGGTTGACAATTGTAAACAATTTTACAACACCAAGTTATAGTCCAACAAATTTATTTTAAATTCCACAAGCTTTCGGAGGCTTCCTCCTTCCTCAGGTGAACAGTGTGGAAACTCTCTGGCACACCGTCCACCTGAGGAAGGAGGAAGCCTTCGAAAGCTTGTGGAATTTAAAATAAATTTGTTGGACTATAACTTGGTGTTGTAAAATTGTTTACAACTTCAACAAGACATCCCAACTCCTGTATTCAATGTTCTGACCAATGAAACCAAGCATGCTGAATGCCTTCTTCACCACCCTATCCACCTGTGACTCCACTTTCAAGGAGCTATGAATCTGTACTCCCAGATCTCTTTGTTCTATAACTCTCCCCAATGCCCTACCATTAAC
Organism: Heptranchias perlo; assembly: GCF_035084215.1. NCBI lineage: Eukaryota > Metazoa > Chordata > Chondrichthyes > Hexanchiformes > Hexanchidae > Heptranchias > Heptranchias perlo. Next base: position 46,952,016 of record NC_090346.1, on the reverse strand, counting down.
GGAGTAGGTCCTGGCCTGATTCGATCTACCAAAATGCATCACCTCACATTTATCTAAATTAAACTCCATCTGCCATTCATTGGCCCACTGGCCCAATTTATCAAGATCCCGTTGCAATCCTAGATAACCTTCTTCACTGTCCACAATGCCACCAATCTTGGTGTCATCTGCAAACTTACTAACCATGCCTCCTAAATTCTCATCCAAATCATTAATATAAATAACAAATAACAGCGGACCCAGCACCGATCCCTGAGGCACACCGCTGGTCACAGGCCTCCAGTTTGAAAAACAACCCTCTACAACCACCCTCTGTCTTCTGTCGTCAATCCAATTTTGTATCCAATTGGCTACCTCACCTTGGATCCCATGAGATTTAACCTTATGTAACAACCTACCATGCGGTACCTTGTCAAAGGCTTTGCTAAAGTCCATGTAGACCACGTCTACTGCACAGCCCTCATCTATCTTCTTGGTTACCCCTTCAAAAAACTCAATCAAATTTGTGAGACATGATTTTCCCCTCACAAAACCATGCTGACTGTTCCTAATCAGTCCCTGCCTCTCCAAATGCCTGTAGATCCTGTCTCTCAGAATACCCTCTAACAACTTACCCACTACAGATGTCAGGCTCACCGGTCTGTAGTTCCCAGGCTTTTCCCTGCCACCCTTCTTAAACAAAGGCACAACATTTGCTACCCTCCAATCTTCAGGCACCTCACCTGTAGCTGTCGATGATTCAAATATCTCTGCTAGGGGACCCGCAATTTCCTCCCTAACCTCCCATAACGTCCTGGGATACATTTCATCAGGTCCCGGAGATTTATCTACCTTGATGCGCGTTAAGACTTCCAGCACCTCCCTCTCTGTAATATGTACACTCCTCAAAACATCACTATTTATTTCCCCAAGTTCCCTAACATCCATGCCTTTCTCAACCGTAAATACCGATGTGCAATATTCATTTAGGATCTCACCCATCTCTTGTGGTTCCGCACATAGATGATCTTGTTGATCCTTAAGAGGCCCTATTCTCTCCCTAGTTACTCTTTTGCCCTTTATGTATTTGTAGAAGCTCTTTGGATTCTCCTTTGCCTTATCTGCCAAAGCAATCTCATGTCCCCTTTTTGCCCTCCTGATTTCTCTCTTAACTCTACTCCGGCAATCTCTATACTCTTCAAGGGATCCACTTGATCCCAGCTGCCTATGCATGTCATATGCCTCCTTCTTCGTTTTGACTAGGGCCTCAATCTCCCGAGTCATCCAAGGTTCCCTACTTCTACCAGCCTTGCCCTTCACTTTATAAGGAATGTGCTTACCCTGAACCCTGGTTAACACACTTTTGAAAGCCTCCCACTTACCAGACGTCCCTTTGCCGGCCAACAGACTCTCCCAATCAACTTCTGAAAGTTCCTGTCTAATACCATCAAAATTGGCCTTTCCCCAATTTAGAATTTTAACTTTTGGGCCAGACCTATCATTCTCCATACCTATCTTAAAACTAATGGAATTATGATCACTGGTCCCAAAGTGATCCCTCACTAACACTTCTGTCACCTGCCCTTCCTTATTTCCCAAGAGGAGGTCAAGTTTTGCCCCCTCTCTAGTCGGGCCATCCACATACTGAAGGAGAAATTCCTCCTGAATACACTCAACAAATTTCTCTCCATCCAAGCCCCTACTGCTATGGCTGTCCCAGTCAATGTTGGGAAAGTTAAAGTCCCCTACTATTACCACCCTATTTTTCTTGCAGCTGTCTGTAATCTCCTTACATATTTGCTCCTCAATTTAATTCCAATCCTCTTGGCGCAGGAGGCAGCGTTCCCCCTCTCAGATAGTAGGTCATGGGTTCAAGATCCGCTCCAGAGACTTCAGCACATTATCCAGGCCGACACCTCCAGTGGGGCACTGAGGGAGCGCTGCACTGTCGGAAAGGCCGTCTTTCGAATGAGACATTAAACGGGCGTTACACGTGACCTCCAACATCCGAGAAGGACAAGGGCAGCAGGTACGTGGGAAGACCGTCACTTCCAAAGTTCCCTCCCAAGTCTTCTAGCCAAATTTGAGCCACACCTCAGCCTGGACAGGGAGAGTGCACTTTGGGCCACAGCCCTGGAGCAGAAAGGGGCCAAGATTTGGGGATTTGTTTTTTTTAACTACATTCTTCGTGGGAATCTCAGTGATTGACAGCCCTATTTGTTAGAACGCTTTTATAAATCATGGTTCTTATGTTACATCCTTAATAAAGTTTCCAAGTTTTTTTTGTCACAAAATCTTTTTAATGAGTTGGCACCACACATACACTTCTGTTAGGCAGGCTCCACTAAACCTGCACACATTACTGGAACATAACCAGTCTGATGAAGTGGACTTGAGACTAGGCCTGTCTTAATGGTAGTTAACACCGGAACCAATTTTATGCTGCCTGTGAAACGCAAAGTACTTCACGGTATACTTCAGCGATCAAAGCGTTTGGTGGTTATCCATAGGCAGCTTTTAAGGACTGCAACTGTAATTGGATACGGTGAGTGAGTGCCACAGAATCGTTTCAGCTGGTGTCGGGTTAGATCTGGGGAGAGGGCGGGGGGAAAACAGTCATCCAAGCAAATGCGAAACAGAAATAATTAAGGTGTCGACTTCCTGTGTTGGCACGAGTGTTCTCTCACTCCCCACGACTGTGTTCCCATTTCCATATTCCCTGTAAACTCCAGGCTCCTGAAACAGTCAGACTAAGTGCTACGTTCAGAACCATTCAAGTTGTGAGGGAGCAGAGCTGGTACGCACGATGCACCATGTGAGGGAGTGGAGACAATGTGGGGCATTGGGGAATGTGATGGAGCAGGGTTAGTAAGACTTGCATTTTATTCAACACCTTTCACGGCCTCAGGACGTCCCAAAGCGCTTTACAACCAATGAAGTGCTTTTGAAGTGTAGTCACTGTTGTAATGTAGGAAACGCAGCAGCCAATTTGCGCACAGCAAGATCCCACAAACACCAATGTGATAATGACCAGATAACCTGTGATGTTGGTTGAGGGATAAATATTGGCCCCAGGACAATGGGGAGAACTCCCCTGCTCTTCTTCGAATAGTGTTATAGGATCTTTTACGTCCACCTGAGTTTAGGTTAAAGAGATCAGGGTGGAAATAAATGGGGCTTTTTAAAAAGGAAACATTAACCTGTTTAAAATAAGGGAGCTAACAACCTTCTTCAAATAGCAGATAAAGCAAGTTAAGTGAATGTGCTAAACGTTTGGCCACTAATCTTCACACGGAGTCATTTCAAAGCCTGAGAAGTGGAGAGTTGATCTTCTATTGTTTCCCCCACCCCCCTCCTGCCATTGGCACCATTTTCTCGCACACCAGCAAGCGTGCAAATGGCAATTATTTATCCGTGCACAACCTCAAATTATCAGGTTAGGTGAATGAGTTCAGTCGAGGGTTCTTGTGCCAGGAGTCTTCGATAAGCTTGACACAAGACGCAGCACGTTGTGTCACTCAGTGCTCCTTCGGTAGTGAAGAGGCAAATCAAACAAGTCCTTCTCCCAAATTACACGTCGAGACCAATCCAAACTTGACAGGTAAGGAAATGGTAGCAGATGGATTGGAGTGCTATAAATGCCACAATCAGTCCGGGAGAGAACTTCTACCTCTCCAGCTGAATGCATTACCGCTGCTTGATGTGAAGATTTCAGGCAGGCTTAGTAATAACGTACAGTTTGACAAGTCTGTAAAATCACCACATGTCATAGCTCTGAGTTAGATTCTGCGTTGCAGGCGGCAAGTAATAAGTTTCAAAGGAGGTGCGGGTTTACTCAATTTACATCTGTCTGCTCGGATCTAAAACCCAACTATTACTATGGCCGCAACTGTTTAATGAGCAGCCTCTGGAGTGAAGAGACAGCAGACTTCACAAATACCTGATACCATTTCAAAACTCTGTCACTGAGTCACCTCCTCTTCTGGAGATGGTGACACATACTGGGCTCCAGTTCTAGGCACTGGCAATCCTCCAGTACCGTGCTCATGGCAGAAGCTAGACAGTGAATGGGAAATATTTAACTGTGGAGGGCCTCACAGCCAAGCCTAACCTTATCCTCAATTAATCTTTCTTTCCTTCCTTCCTCCCCTCCCCTCCATTGGCGGCCGTGCCTTCAGCTGCCTAGGCCCTAAGCTCTGGAATTCCCTCCCTAAACCTCTCCGCCTCTCTACCTCTCTCTCCTCCTTTAAAGATGTTCCTTAAAACCCACCTCTTTGACCACTCACCTGTCCTAATATCTTCTTATGTGGCTTGGTGTCAAATTTTGCCTGATTTGCTCCTGTGAAGCGCCTTGGGGTATTTTTACTAGTTAGCTAGTAAAGGCGCTATATAAATGCAAGCTGTTGTTGCTGTTGAGATAGCACACGGGGTGTCCCAGGTTCTTTTTTTTTTATTCGTTCACGGGATGTGGGCGTCGCTGGCAAGGCCGGCATTTATTGCCCATCCCTAATTGCCCTCGAGAAGGTGGTGGTGAGCCGCCTTCTTGAACCGCTGCAGTCCGTGTGGTGACGGTTCTCCCACAGTGCTGTTAGGAAGGGAGTTCCAGGATTTTGACCCAGCGACAATGAAGGAACGGCGATATATTTCCAAGTCGGGATGGTGTGTGACTTGGAGGGGAACATGCAGGTGGTGTTGTTCCCATGCGCCTGCTGCCCTTGTCCTTCTAGGTGGTAGAGGTCGCGGGTTTGGGAGGTGCTGTCGAAGAAGCCTTGGCGAGTTGCTGCAGTGCATCCTGTGGATGGTACACAATGCAGCCACAGTGCGCCGGTGGTGAAGGGAGTGAATGTTTAGGGTGGTGGATGGGGTGCCAATCAAGCGGGCTGCTTTATCTTGGATGGTGTCGAGCTTCTTGAGTGTTGTTGGAGCTGCACTCATCCAGGCAAGTGGAGAGTATTCCATCACACTCCTGACTTGTGCCTTGTAGATGGTGGAAAGGCTTTGGGGAGTCAGGAGGTGAGTCACTCGCCGCAGAATACCCAGCCTCTGACCTGCTCTCGTAGCCACGGTATTTATATGGCTGGTCCAGTTAAGTTTCTGGTCAATGGTGACCCCCAGGATGTTGATGGTGGGGGATTCGGCGATGGTAATGCCGTTGAATGTCAAGGGGAGGTGGTTAGACTCTCTCTTGTTGGAGATGGTCATTGCCTGGCACTTATCTGGCGCGAATGTTACTTGCCACTTATCAGCCCAAGCCTGGATGTTGTCCAGGTCTTGCTGCATGCAGGCTCGGACTGCTTCATTATCTGAGGGGTTGTGAATGGAACTGAACACTGTGCAGTCATCAGCAAACATCCCCATTTCTGACCTTATGATGGAGGGAAGGACATTGATGAAGCAGCTGAAGATGGTTGGGCCTAGGACACTGCCCTGAGGAACTCCTGCAGCAATGCCCTGGGGCTGAGATGATTGGCCTCCAACAACCACTACCATCTTCCTCTGTGCTAGGTATGACTCCAGCCACTGGAGAGTTTTCCCCCTGATTCCCATTGACTTCAATTTTACTAGGGCTCCTTGGTGCCACACTCGGTCAAATGCTGCCTTGATGTCAAGGGCAGTCACTCTCACCTCACCTCTGGAATTCAGCTCTTTTGTCCATGTTTGGACCAAGGCTGTAATGAGGTCTGGAGCCGAGTGGTCCTGGCGGAACCCAAACTGAGCATCGGTGAGCAGGTTATTGGTGAGTAAGTGCCGCTTGATAGCACTGTCGACGACACCTTCCATCACTGCCGATGATTGAGAGTAGACTGATGGGGCGGTAATTGGCCGGATTGGATTTGTCCTGCTTTTTGTGGACAGGACATACCTGGGCAATTTTCCACATTGTCGGGTGGATGCCAGTGTTGTAGCTGTACTGGAACAGCTTGGCTAGAGGCGCAGCTAGTTCTGGAGCACAAGTCTTCAGCACTACAGCTGGGATGTTGTCGGGGCCCATAGCCTTTGCTGTATCCAGTGCACTCAGCCGTTTCTTGATATCACGTGGAGTGAATCGAATGGGCCGAAGACTGGCTTCCGTGATGGTGGGGATATCGGGAGGAGGCTGAGATGGATTATCCACTCGGCACTTCTGGCTGAAGATGGTTGCAAACGCTTCAGCCTTGTCTTTTGCACTCACGTGCTGGACTCTGCCATCATTGAGAATGGGGATGTTTGCAGAGCCTCCTCCTCCCGTTAGTTGTTTAATTGTCCACCACCATTCACGACTGGATGTGGCAGGACTGCAGAGCTTTGATCTGATCCGTTGGTTGTGGAATCGCTTAGCTCTGTCTATAGCATGTTGCTTCCGCTGTTTAGCATGCATGTAGTCCTGAGTTGTAGCTTCACCAGGTTGGCACCTCATTTTTAGGTACGCCTGGTGCTGCTCCTGGCATGCTCTTCTACACTCCTCATTGAACCAGGGTTGATCCCCTGGCTTGTTGGTCATGGTAGAGTGAGGAATATGCCGGGCCATGAGGTTACAGATTGTGCTGGAATACAATTCTGCTGCTGCTGATGGCCCACAGCGCCTCATGGATGCCCAGTTTTGAGCTGCTAGATCTGTTCTGAATCTATCCCATTTAGCACGATGGTAGTGCCACCCAACACGTTGGATGGTGTCCTCAGTGCGAAGACGGGATTTCATCTCCACGAGGACTGTGCGGTGGTCACTCCTACCAATACTGTCATGGACAGATGCATTTGCGACAGGTAGATTGGTGAGGACGAGGTCAAGTAAGTTTTTCCCTCGTGTTGGTTCGCTCACCACCTGCCGCAGGCCCAGTCTGGCAGCTATGTCCTTCAGGACTCGGCCAGCTCGGTCAGTAGTGGTGCTACCGAGCCATTCTTGGTGATGGACATTGAAGTCCCCCACCCAGAGTACATTTTGTGCCCTTGCTACCCTCAGTGCTTCCTCCAAGTGGTGTTCAACATGGAGGAGGACTGATTCATCAGCTGAGGGAGGACGGTAGGTGGTAATCAGCAGGAGGTTTCCTTGCCCATGTTTGACCTGGTGCCATGAAATCTCATGGGGTCCAGAGTCAATGTTGAGGACTCCCAGGGCCACTCCCTCCTGACTGTATATCACTGTACCGCCACCTCTGGTGGGTCTGTCCTGCCGGTGGGACAGGACATACCCAGGGATGGTGATGGAAGAGTCTGGGACGTTGGCTGAAAGATATGATTCTGTGAGTATGGCTATGTCAGGCTGTTGCTTGACTAGTCTGTGGGACAGCTCTCCCAATTTTGGCACAAGTCCCCAGATGTTCGTAAGGAGGACCTTGCATGGTCGACTGGGCTTGGTGTTTTGCCGTTGTCGTGTCCGGTGCCTAGTGGTCCGATGCCAGGTGGTCCGTCCGGTTTTATTCTTATTATGACTTTTCGTAGCGAGATTTTACAACTGAGTGGCTTGCTAGGCCGTTTCAGAGGGCAATTAAGAATCAACCACATTGCTGTGGGTCTGGAGTCACATATAGGCCAGACCGGGTCAGGGCGGCAGGCTTCCTTCCCTAAAGGACATTAGTGAACCAGATGGGTTTTTACGACAATCCGGTAGTTTCGTGGCCATCATTACTGATACTAGTATTTTAATTCCAGATTTTTATTTAATTAATTGAATTTAATTAATTAATTGAATTTAAATTCGCCAGCTGCCGTGGCGGGATTTGAACTCATGACTCTGGATTTTAGTCCAGGCCTCTGGATTACTAGCCCAGTAACATAACCACTATGCTACCGTACCCAGGTATCAGGGGGGCATAAAAGATCCCAGGCCACTTTTCAAAGAAGAGCCTGGAATTCTGCCAATGTCTTGGCCAACATTCATCGCTTAACCGAAACCACCAAAAAACAGGTCATCTGGTCATTCGTTTCATTTGCTGTTCCTCAGACCTTGCTGTGTGCTCATTGACTGTCACGTTTGCCTATAAAATAACTGTGACTGCACTTCAAAAGTAATTCATTGGCTGAGAAACACTTTATAAGGCTCCATAATAACACGAGCTCTTTTCCTCCCTTATCCTCAGATGGCAAGTAGCCAAAGGTGATAGGACAGGAGAGGAGGGGAGTCAAACTTACCCTTCAGAAATGCATTGAGAAAAAATAATTCTGAAGATGAGAGATAACAGGACATAGACAGATGGGCAGACAGATGGCAGATGCAATTTAATGCGGATAAGTGTGAAGTGATGCATTTTGTGAGGAACGACATGGAGGAGGCAGTATAATCTAAATGGTGCTATTTTGAGGGGGGTGCAAGAGCAGAAGTTGCATATTCACGAATCTTTGAAGGTGGCGGGGCAGGTTAATAAGGCGGTTAAGAAAGCGTATGGGATACTTGGCTTTGTAAGTAGGGGCATTGAATACAAAAGCAAAGAAGTCATACTAAACTTTACAAATCACTGGTTAGGCCTCAGCTGGAGTATTATGTATAATTCTGGGCACTGCACTTTAGGAAGGATGTCAAGGCCTTTGGAGAGGGTACAGCGGAGGTTTACCTGGATGAGGGACTTCAGTTATGTGGAGAGATTGGAGAAGCCGGGATTGTTCTCCTTAGAGCAGAGAAGGTTAAGGGGAGATTTAATAGAGGTGTTCAAAATTGTATGAGGTCTTGATAGAGCAAGTAGGGAGAAACAGTTTCCTCTGGCAAGTGGGTCAACCAGAGGTCATAAATGTAAAATAATTGGCAAAAGAACTAGAGGGAAAATGAGGAGAATTTTTTTCACACAGAGAGTTGTTAAGATCTGGAACGCACTCCCTGAAAAGGTGGTGGAAACAGATTCCATGGGAACTTTCAAGAGGCAATTGGACATGTACCTGAAGAGGATAAATTTGCAGGGTTATGGGGAAAAAGCTGAGGTGTGGGACTAAATTGGACAGCTCTTTTAAAGAGCTGGCACAGGCACGATGGGCCGAATGGCCTCCTTCTGTGCTGTAAGATTCTATGATTCTATTGTCATTTAGAATGATATCAATCCATTTCTTTCAGCTGTAATCCTTTGATCTATTCAATGTTTTATAGCCCATTTTATTAGTGCATTAATGATTTTACATGCTCTTTGGAGCTATTACCCCTTTGACATGCTTATTGAGTTTTAAATCAACGCTTTCTTATTTTTATTTCTGAAATAGTAAAGGGATATAAAAAAAACAAAATCTTCTCAATTGTTGAATGTGTTGACACAGTGGATATGATGGGCTGAACACAGTACAAGTGCAGTCGAGCCTTCATCTCAAAGTGTCTGATTGGTTCTCATCTCTCTCACCGTTATAGAAAGCACAAGAGGAACCTTTCCACATTCTAGCCATCCATTAAATTATTTCTACTCTTGGTACGACCGACACTTTGCTAAATTAATCAAGGATCGTAACTGAGGCTGAGTACGGCAGCTGAGGTTCAGGATCTAAAGAAAGATAGAACTTGGATTTATATAGCGCCTTTCATGACCTCAGGACGTCCCAAAGCGCTTTACAGCCAATGAAGTACTTTTGACGTGTAGTCACTGTTGTAACGTAGGAAACGCGGCAGCCAATTTGGGCACAGCAAGATCCCACAAACAGCAATGAGATAAATGACCAGATACAACTTGCTATAAAATTGGGACAATACACAACTATGAGGCACTGGCCTCTGAGGGCTTTATTGCAGAAAAACCC